>NC_139561.1:72563763-72813285 GCF_965112155.1 Podarcis liolepis | reverse complement strand
TAGAGAGCGGCTTCGAGTCATAGTACATATAGCATTGAGAAAGATGGGACAGTGTCATCAGTTAATTCATGTTACTTCATGTGGACTAGAGGCAAGATGCATGCATTACTTATTTGGAGATTTAACTGCTTAAAGACCCAAGAAAAGGGGCTGGTTAAAAAAAAAAACTCCCCAAAAGACAAAACACTGTTTTGCAAGTGGCAGATAACAGAAAGCAGATGTTGCCCCCATCAAATAGGAGCAATGTGTACATATGGGCCAGATTCACATTTTCTATCACTTGATTATTCAATCCTTGGGACTAAAATTTAGTACACATAAGAAATTCAGCAGCATTTTGGCAACTGAAAACAACTTTAGCAATTGTTAGCATCTTCCATCTATTGTTTTTGAAATTCAGCTCTTAAGGGACACTTAAAAAAAACAAAAACCCTGCAACCTTGTGATTATTATTCCTTTTCCTGTTCATAGAAGGAAAGGGGTGGGAATCTTGCATAAGATTGTTGCTCTGACAATATACACTGCCCATGAGAGTACAGCTGCTCAAATGAGTAATTATTTGCAGAAGGGAGCAGCAAATTGATAGTCAGTGCAAGAAGTGAGTTTGCATATTTCTACTCTTCCCTCCACATCCTGATTTTTAGATTGTATGCTCCTTGAGACAGGGTCTTCTCCTTCTTGTAATTTGTAAAGCACCATCTATATGACAGTTCTGAGTCCAATGGGACTTAAACCCAGGTAAGCAGGTAAGCCCTGGATCTCGAGAATGTATTAATACATTACACAAGGCAAGAGGTATACATTGGTTCTTAATACATTTCAAGGAAATGCTTATATCAACCTGTGTGACATAATGGTTGCCACTTTTACACAGATGTTATATACCATGTTGCACTAGTAACGTTTGGAAGCGTGAGACTGTGCGGGACAGGAGAAGATGTTATGGTTATTTCCATGCCAGTGCTGTCTGTCGCCTGGGAGTTGAGGCACTGGAGTAGAAAGTTACAACTTCATTCATCTATCCCATGTGATCTCCCACTTTCAAGCATGACCTGTTTATTGCATAGCTCAATCACACGCAAGCAGCTATCATGCTATACCACAAATGGTGTAAGAATCAGTTGTCAGGATCCTTCCTGTCCTGTTGCAAGTTTATTTTTCTTAGGGTGGCAATAATTGCTGCTGTCATCATGCAGTTTCCTAGACAAGGGATCCAGCCCTAAGGTCTCTCGACTGCCTCTAGGGTCAGATCCTAAGTTGTCTGGCCAAATATCTTCTAATCATTTAGTTCTGGGGTGGGAAAGCTAGTTGCCCTGTGGGTGATTTGAGGAGCAGTCCTTCAGCATCTGCAGGTTCCCCACTCCCTGATTTAGTTAAATAAGTTAAGTACTTGCGGGTCAACTCCTGACATCCAAGAATCATAGAAAAAAAATCAGTGACAAAATTCTAAATATGTAAAGTGTATCTTAGCTTGTATTTCTTTATTTGTTGATATTTTATTTTAAAAAATCAGTGACACGCATTAATATATTGGAAACACAGGTGAGTACCTGAGACAACACCTAAAGCAGCTCAGGTGACTATATAGACACAAGTAAGCCCCAAGCTAAGATGGGGCCGAATATCAGCATTACAACGTAAAAAAAAAGTGTCTGTCTTCCCCCACCCTCCCCAAAAAAAGCCTTGTAGGACTGAACCCCATTGAAAATGTTTATCAAAAACAAGTTATATTTTAGTCTTGGATGCATGCCGTTTGACAATAGATCCTTCTTAAATTGGTACAGAATTTGTTATGCACACCACGATGCCATCATTTCCCAAATTGAGAGATACAGCACCAAGCAGACTTCTTACCAGAACTTTCCCCCGTTCCCTTTCCCTATCGCATATTATATATTCCTTTCATTTACCTTCCTTATCTCATTATAAAAGCTCACACCCTTCCACTCATGTACTGTAATAGCAGACATGAGAGGAGGAGGGGTGGGATGAAGAAGATAATACGTTAGATTTGCAGAGTATTAGAACAATGGCTTTATTCAGCATTGACAGAAGAACGTTGCACTTGTCTTGATGCTTTCTAGTAGCCTTAGTTACATGTTAATAGAAGGTTAATAATAGTTAATAGCAAAAAAGGGGGACTAAAATTATGATATAGAGACTTAATTTGACACTTGTCCCCGCCATCCCAGTATCCCCCATAGTACTGACTGCATGAACTGAGAAGGCATGTCAAAGAGGCAGCTATAATGTTTCTAGAGGAAGGCATTCAATAAAAGGCATTCTGGGAGGCATTCAATAAAAGCAACGTCCTCCCATATGCAATTGTCCCATAAAGTGTCCCAATTTTTATTTTATTTTTAAAAGAACCTATCCAGAAATACAGGTGGGACAGAAAAATGCATTTAAATATTAGCAAATCCAGATCTTTTTGTATGAACTGCCTTGATTTGCTATCCTGAGGTGCATTGTTCCATCCATTGCTAATTCAGCAATATTACTATTTATTTCACTACTTCCCACTCTTGTATAAGCCATGCAACGCATTAGGTGTTTTAGACTGCATTCTCAGTCTGATAGAGGAAAAGATGCTTGAAATGAACCTAAGTATTACTGTAAATGGAAAAAAACCACGGCATATACTCCATAAACTTCAATAAATTCAGTTACATCCATATTACACTGGGTGGATAAGCAATGCAAGGTAGTTTTCTACTAAACCATGCTTGCAGGGTGGGCGGAGTGTATTATTTTATGAAACCACAGAGTTCTGAGAATCTCCCTGGCAAACCTGTGCAGATAACTTAAGCCATCAAATCCAAATGACTTTATAGAGTAGTCCCACTGAAACTTACTTTGATATATACGAACTGAGGACTGCAGCCTTCTTCACTAGGGAGAATTGTTCCTAAGAGTGCAAACCTACCTGAAAGTAAATCCCATTGAAATCTGTGGGATTTACTCCCATGTAAATCAGGATACTATGGTGCAACACATAAACCTTGGGAGGCTTGCTACTGAGTTCGATTGCAGCCCTAGACTCCTAAAACCCATTCGCTTGGAAGCAATTCTCATTGGCGTGTCAGTCACATATAGCTCTAAGTGTGCTGAATCACAGGGTTCTAAATGGCTCATACAGTACTCTAATATCCTGCTCAGATTACACACACACACACACACACACACACACACACACACACACACACGCTACCGTCGTATATTCATAGCATAATGCAGTACAAGAAAGCACAACAGAGAGAAACCACCGGATTTTACAAAAGCCTGTTTTCAACTTGGCAATAGGAAATAAATGGGGGCGGGGTGGGGGAAAAAAGCCTCAATAATACCTGGAAGTAGGGTGAAGAAGTCTTGCTTCTAGTCATGCTGGGGCAGGCTACTGCTGCTGCTGCTGCTTTTGTGAAATGCGGCATTGCACAACGGATCCCAGTATGGAGGCACGGGTGCGCTGCTGCAGTGCAAAATCCTGCCAGCAATTACTTGGTTAAATCTCTGCTCTGCTTGCTGATTCCAAAGGCTCAGCATAATTTCTGAGGAAGGGAAAGACAGTCCCTTCTGACTGCTTTGCCAGCTTTTGGAATCCGGATAATCTTCAGAATGGGCAGGTTAGGAATGCACTCACAAAGCCGGGATAGGACAGCTCTTCTTGCCATGAACTCTTCCCAAAGCATTCAGGCTTCATCCGGAATGAGGAAATGTGCTAGCGCTGGCAAACAGGATGCTCTCCACCATTTGAGGAGCAACGCATCATCACACGCTCCCAATACTTGAAAAAGCAAGGAGCATTTCTTGATGACATATACGGTGGCGATGTTGCAGTTTGGCTTCCTCTTGGCACCTCTGCTTTTTAGAGGATTCCTGGTTTTGAAAAATATAACCATGATCCCATGGCAATTATGAGGAAGTGTGATCAGCATGAGGGCCGCATACAATTCTGGGCAAGATTCCAAGGGCCACATGCTATTGACAGGCAGAGCCAAGGGCGAAAATGAGCAGAACAATGAATGCAAACGCAACCTTTGTACAGTAGGCTAGTTTCTGCCCACATTCACACACACACACACACCCAGCTCTATCTGCCATCAAGCAGGAGGTATTATCCTGATTTAAGGACACATTCCAGCCAGGCAAAAACACTTGGGAGCGCAAAGCAGAGGGGTGTGGCCTGGGGAGAGGGGTGTGGCCTGAAGAGCGTTCCAAGGACATGATAGAGAAGTGTATAGATCCGTATCCGTCCCCACTGCCCTATGAATTCTATGCCTGTCTCTGGTTCAGTTTAAGGAAAACCTATTATCGCATGATCTCTGGTTAACATGCCAGTATAAAGCACCTTCATCCATGTTTGTGGCAGCTTGCCATCCATGCAAGTTGGCACATGGAGACATGTATGCTGGTGTGTGGAATTAAGTAATGAGGTTTGAAAATAGGGGAACCCAGCTTGTTTACTGTTTATCGAAGTCCTTCCCAGCTTCATCGGACTACCCATAACCTCCCCTTCTCAGGATAGCAGAGCCCAGGATGTTAACAGAGAACTACTGGCAGACATTGTTCTCAACCTGCAGAAGATACCATGTGAGCAATTGCAGTTGGAAAAATATACCCAAACCTACGGAGGCTGCAATTCTACCTCTACAGTGGTACCTCGGGTTACAGACGCTTCAGGTTACAGACTCCACTAACCCAGAAATAGTACCTCAGGTTAAGAACTTTGCTTCAGGATGAGAACAGAAATCACGTGGCAGCGGCACAGCAGCAGCGGGAGGCCCCATTCGCTAAAGTGGTACCTCAGGTTAAGAACAGTTTCAGGTTAAGAACGAACCTCCAGAACAAATTAAGTTCTTAACCCGAGGTACCACTGCACTAGTAAATCTCACTAGATCCAGTCACCTTAAGAGTAATGGGATTGGCTGGATGGTACAAATCAGTTTGCGTTTTATTTTTGCTTAGATAAAATGGTTGTGCGGCATTTATGATGGTTGACATGGACCGGGTAAGGTAAGCAGACAGAAAAGTACAGAGATGTGGAAGTATTTAAACAGCCGAATGAAGTTCACATCTAGCAAAGCTCTCAGAAAATGACTCATGTTGGATTGCTGATGTTTTGCAAATGCAGGTCTTCAGCATTTCTACATTCTCCTTACTTGGTTGTTGTCGTTTGCCCTGCCTTCTTCCTTGACAGGACTCAAGGCAGCTTACAGATAAAAACAAGAACCACTAAAAACATAGGAAAAAACCACCATTAAAAACAAACAAACATTAATAGATTGAAAACTATTTATATACAGTGGTACCTCGGGTTAAGTACTTAATTCGTTCCGGAGGTCCGTTCTTAACCTGAAACTGTTCTTAACCTGAAGCACCACTTTAGCTAATGGGGCCTCCTGCTGCTGCCGCCCGATTTCTGTTCTCATCCTGAAGCAAAGTTCTTAACCCGAGGTACTATTTCTGGGTTAGCGGAGTCTGTAACCTGAAGCGTATGTAAGCTGATGCGTATGTAACCCGAGGTACCACTATATATAATATCTGTTTGAAATGTACAGATAATTACAATAAAAACTGCATGGCACCAGCCCTTTCATTGAAAGCGGTCAGTTTTCAAAGCCTGTTGGAGAAGAAGGTCCAAGGACAAGGAGGGAGACAGTCGAGCTTCTCCAGGTAGGAAGTTTCAGAGACTGGGAGCAGCCACTGAGAAGGCCCTTTCCCACCAAGTGGGCCTGTGTGGGTGACTGCACTTAGAGAAGTGTCTCATCTGAAGATCTCAAAACCCCAGCGGGTTCATATGAGGAAATATGATATTTAGGATAGCTTGGACCATAGGGCTTTATAGTTCATAACCAGCCCAGAAACAGACTGATGGAGCTCTTCTGACAAAGGAGTCACCAGCTCCCTATAACCAGGCTTGGTCTGCAATCTGTCTGTAGCTCTTTGAGCCAGCTGAAGTTTGCGAGCACTTTTCAAAGGCAAACCCACATAGAGCACATTACAGTAATCCAAACAGGATGTAACTAAGGCGTGTGTTACTGTGGCCAAATCAGACATCTCAAGGAACAGGCGCCGCTGGCGCACTAGATTTAAGTGTGCAAATGCACTCCTGACCACTGCAGAAACCTGGCCATACAGGTTGCTGCTTCAGTTTTTTGTTCACCACTTAGATATGTTTTGATTATGATGCAGCATATAAATTAAATAAATAAATTACTTATGACAAACACTGGTTCAGAACCAAGACAGCTTCCTTTGATTTAGGTGGAAAGAAAAAATAGAGCCGGGTGTCATCATCATACTCGTGACACCGAACCCTGAAACTTGGGACAACCTCTCCCAGTCCCACCTCTAATTCCCAAGGCAAGATTAATATACCGGTAGGTACGCTGTGAAGCTACCGTAATTCTTTCACCAGTACAAGCTGCTCAATAAAGGAATCTCCTCACTCACATTTATTCAGCCTTCTGGTGGTTCCCTCACTGCAAGAAGCGAAGTTACAAGGAACCAGGCAGAGGGCCTTCTCGGCAGCGGTGCCTGCCCTGTGGAACGCCCTCCTCCCAGATGTCAAAGAAATAAACAATTATCCAACTTTCAGAAGACACCTGAAGGCAGCCCTGTTTAGAGAAGCTTTTTATATTTGATGAATTATTGTATTTTAATATTTTGCTGGAAGCCACCCAGAGTGATTTGGGAAACCCAGCCAGATGGGCAGGGTATAAATATTATTATTATTATTATTATCATCATCATCATCATCATTATCATTATCATTATCATTATCATTATCATTATCATTATCATTATCATCATCATCTCTAATTATATAATAAAAAACAGGACGTGGGTGGTGCTGTGGGTTAAACCACAGAGCCTAGGACTTGCTGATCAGAAGGTCGGTGGTTCGAATCCCCGTAGCAGGGTGAGCTCCTGTTGCTTGGTCCCTGCTCCTGCCAACCTAGCAGTTCAAAAGCATATCAAAATACAAGTAGATAAATAGGTACCGCTCCGGTGGGAAGGTAAACGGCATTTCCATGCGCTGCTCTGGTTCACCAGAAGTGGCTTAGTCATGCTGGCCACATGACCCAGAAGCTGTACGCCGGCTCCCTCGGCCAATAAAGCAAGATGAGCGCTGCAACCCCAGAGTCGGTCACGACTGGACCTAATGGTCAGGGGTGCCTTTACCTTTTTATAATTTTAAAACACAGGTGTGTGCATATGCAATTTAAGATGTATGCAATGGCAGACTGGAAAGTGCTTTATGCCAAATCAAGACTGTCCACCGAGCCCCATATCATCTGCCTAGCAGTGACTCTCCAGGGTCTCAGATCGCTTGCTGTTTGCCTTATGGCCATCCTTTTAAACTGGCGATACCTGGAGTTGAACTAGGGTTGCATGCAAAGCACATGCTGTACCACCACTGAACTATTGTTCCCCCTGTAGCAAAGCAGGGCCAGCCCTCCTGTTTTTGCATCCTGAACCAGTTGCCTCAGGTGGCAGATTGCATACTGATCAAAGATAGGGGTTCTGTGGCTTCAGAGCCAGCACCCTGACATCCTTGGGCAATTGCTGGGCCCCTGCACCCTGACATCACCCACTGATGTAGGCTGCCCTGCCTCCACCCTTTTATGTTTAACCCCAGCCTGGCATTCCAAGCAGTGCCAAGAGCCTGAGATTTTAATTTCCCACAATGCCCCAATACAGCATCGCTCCAGGGTATTATGGGAAATATGAATGGTAGCTAGACCCAGCATCTCAAAACTGCTCATAGCAGGGTCACTTTCATCCTCCATCAAAGTAAGATCACCAGGTGCCACTGGTCCTACCTAAAAGAGACTCCTGGGAGGCCAGAGGGACATTGCTGGAACAACTCTAGTATTCTGCTCTGGTCAGACCTCACCTGGAGTACTGTGTCCAGTTCTGGGCACCACAGTTCAAGAGGGACACTGACAAACTGGAACGTGCCCAGAGGAGGGCAACCAAAATGGTCAAAGGCCTGGAAACGATGCCTTATGAGGAACGGCTAAGGGAGCTGGGCATGTTTAGCCTGGAGAAGAGGAGATTAAGGGGTGATATGATAGCCATGTTCAAATATATAAAAGGATGTCATATAGAGGAGGGAGAAAGGTTGTTTTCTGCTGCTCCAGAGAAGCGGACACGGAGCAATGGATCCAAACTACAAGAAAGAAGATTCCACCTAAACATTAGGAAGAACTTCCTGACAGTAAGAGCTGTTCGACAGTGGAATTTGCTGCCAAGGAGTGTGGTGGAGTCTCCTATTTTGGAGGTCTTTAAGCAGAGGCTTGACAACCATATGTCAGGAGTGCTCTGATGGTGTTTCCTGCTTGGCAGGGGGTTGGACTCGATGGCCCTTGTGGTCTCTTCCAACTCTATGATTCTATGAACTCTTGGATTGGGGCAACACACAAAAAATGTTTTAAGTGGTTCTAATTTTGGTTCCTCCGTTTTGTTTTTGTCGGGTTGATGTTGGTTAAATGTTTAGTTCGGGTTGGCGATTATTTTAATTTCGGTTTAACTGTAAACTGTTTATTCTTGTTATTCTTCTTGTTATTGTTATCTAAGGATTTATTGGTTTGTTTGTTGCTTGTATAGGATATTTTGTTTTTTTAATGTTTGATGCTTTGTTGTGTTTTTATATGTTGTACGCCGCCTAGAGTGGCTGGGGGAAACCCAGCAAGATAGGCAGGATATAAATGTTAAAAATATTATTATTATTTAAAAGGAACCTCACTAGAAAGTAAGTTGTGCAGCCACCCCCCTTTTGCCACATGTCCACTTTCAGTGAGAAATCTATATTCATATATGTGGCTGTGTACACACAACATTTTATTTCAAAATCAATGGAAGCTGGAGAATCACTGGAAAAGAATGGAGACTTGTTTTTTATGCAATCCACACACAATCTAGATCCATTGCATATATCTGTTGCCCCTGAAAAGCAATTCTTGAAAAACTGGTTTCATTCAAAAAAAAAATAAAAGCTCATTGCAGATTGATTCCGCATTTCCTCACAGTGTGTCCATTTGAAGAAGAAAAAAGATGAACACACACAAAGGCGGTCCCAGTAATGAGAGGTGTTTCCACGCCTGCCCAATGAAGTTGTGGGTGGACGCGAACCATGATTATTGCAACCGCCACTTCCTCCTTCTCTCACCTGGAGCACGTGCAGGGAAGAAAAGGCATGCATAATCGAATCAAGGTGCGGGCTTTCAGACACGTACCAAACAAACCACACCCACCTTTTTTTGGGCAGCGGTATCTAGAATCAATCTAGATTAAGAGCAGCACGTTGAGGACGAGCTCGAACAATTCCGGATGGAGGAAAAACTGCATTTTTGTGCTAAGGACGTATTAGCGTGCACACAGCTTGTGTTAAGCGTGATACCCCGTTTGACCTTGGATTTGCTTTGTAAGGCAGACATGCCTCGCTGTATCTTTGAAAGATAAATGGCAGAAAAAGGATCTATTAACTGCCTTCAATTTTGTTATCTCTGTTTCTCAGTGGGGCACCCCGGCTTCATGCAGTGGAAGAGCAATTTGGTTGGTTTCATTTTTCTTTTCTTTTTTGTCCTTTTCAATCTTGGTAACATTCTTCTCCCACAGCTTGTTGAACAAAGGAAGCCCAGTACTCAGAATGCATGCTTATACCGCCCTCTCCTGACACACGACTATTATTACGTTAACTGACAGTAACTTCTTTTCTCAATGTATTTTGTTTTCTGTTTCACAGAATCATAGAATCATGGAATCACCTAGTTCAACTCCCTCAATGCAGGAATATGCAGCTGTCCCATACCTAAATCAAACCTGCAACTGTGGTCTTATCAGCATATTTCACATGGGATCAAAGGCATACAAATACAGGGCTCATGTATGTTTAAGAGCATAGGTAGACAACCTAAGGGCAGGGGGCCGGATCCAGCCCAATCACCTTCTAAATCTGGCCCGTGGATGGTCCAGGAATCAGTGTGTTTTTACATGAGCAGAATGTGTCCTTTTATTTAAAATGCATCTCTGGGTTATTTGTGGGGCATAGGAATTCGTTCATTTCCTCACCAAAAAATATAGTCTGGCCCCCCACAAGGTCTGAGGGACAGTGGACCAGCACCCTGCTGAAAAGGTTTGCTGACCCCTGGTTTCTCAGTTTCTAACTTTCCAATCTTTGGTTCAGTTTTCCGTATTTACACATCAGTTTGGGAATCTATTTGCTTAAATTCCTCATGAAAAATTGTCGCATTTTACTGCAGATTTCCTCATGCATATATATGTGTGTGTACATCCATTTTTGTCTAACATGCACAATTTTGCAAAGCAATTACCCCCTAATACAATGCATTTCTCTTGGTTTCTCATTTTTCCAGCCTTCAGTTCTCTGCATTTCTATGTCTGTTTGTGATTTTAAAAAAGTTCTCATGAAAATTAATTCACACTTTAGCATAAATTTATCCTGATATACACAATTATGCAAAGCATTTTTCCATAATATAATCCATTTTTGTGTTTCCCCCCAATTATATATGCATTTTACATGCGCTTTGTGTATTTTTGTGCACATTAGTTGGCTGAAGAACTGCACTGCAAGATTTGGAAAAGTGTGGATTTCAAAGGGTGGTTGTGTTTGGACATATTTTCTGAAAGTTTGCATTAGGTAAATCCAGTTCTAAATGCAAACTGAACAGAATTTCTCCCTCATCTCTATTGTTGAATAGTTGGAAGAATAAATTTTATCAGGTATGACTCTCTTAAGCCATTTTATTATGCTACACAAGAAATACAGAAATGAAACCAAACTTCAGACACAGAGTATTATTTGTAAGTTTATGAACTAGATCTCATAGCCAGATGGAAATGGTTGCCTCAGAAATAAATTAATTGCTTACTGGGAAGGCCATGGGAGATTCTAAAGGTTTCTAAGAGGTATGGGAATTTGGGAGTACAAACGGATGACACTGTGTTGAATACAGTATTGTCTAAACCTCTGCTGGAAACCACATCTGCCAGGGTCCAGGAAGCATCTCTGAAGACACTTCTTCAATGGCATTGGACTCCCTGGAGTCGATCTCAGATCAATATGCCCATCTTTCCCCTTTGCTGACGAGGCTGCAAAGCTACAAGGACATTTTTAACATGCGCCCCAAAGTGGCAACATTTTGGGAATTTGGGAAATTGCCAATATTACTTGCCAACCATCAACTCCAGGGCTCAAACTGCTGTCACCGGGTACTGATTCTAATCATCTCATGTGAGTAAAGAGCTGCTTTCACTATATTCCAGGCTGCTGCAAGAATGAAAGTCGGTGGATGCTAGAAATCGGTAAAAAGCCCTCCAGGGAGGGGTGGCTAAACAGTGTTTGGGCTATAGCCCTATCTCACTGGTCAGCAAGATTTACCGCGCCTGGGCCGGTTCACTCCAGCAGAGATCCCTCTGTGGGCTGGATTGCGCATGTGTGTCTGCGTGTGCCCGCGATTTCTGGCATCTGTGCAGACCCAATTTTTGACATCTACACATGTGCAGATGCAATTTCCGTTGCCATGGAAGCAAGTCCCCGCACCATGCTGCGCACGGGGACTCGCCGAGCGGGCGGCTCAATTTGGGTGCAGCTCGTGGGCTGGTTAAACGACCCCCGTGGGCTGCTTGTGGCCCATGGGCCTTAGGTTGCCTACCCCTTCCCTATCTGAACACCTCACCCCTCACCAGAGAGGGTGATAAAAAGGCAACCAATCTGATAAGAGCATGGCATTCATTTCTCTGCTTTATGAATGAAAACAGGGAGGCACGTCCACCACCCAGGTAACCTTCTAGAGGGGCTATTTGAATATGATCTGATTTGGAGGGGTTGATAACGATAGCATACGACTTTACAATAGGGCACCTGACCTTAACTTCTGTCCGCCATATGTATGCAAACAGCATTGTGACTAGTGTTGTTCGTTCACAAAATTAAATCAACAATTGGGCGGGAGGGAAAGACATATATTATGATAAAGGGAAAGGATGGCTTTTGTGGCCTTGACACAGCAAGCTGCACCTGCCAAGATTCCACCTTCTACACACCTGTACAACATACAGCAGCTATGGGTCATAGGGAAAAGACCATGGCTTAGGAGCACAACACCTGGTTTGTTTGTAAAAGGTTCCAGGTTCTAATCCTTGGTATGAGGAAAGACCTCTGTCTGTGAGACACCCTGGAATGCTCATGCCGGTCAGTGTGCCTGGTATGCCTGTAATGCTTTCAAGGCAGCAGTGCTTCTAAATGCCAGTAGCACAGGAGGAGAGAGAGCTCTTGTGCTCATGTTCTGTTCCTTTGTTTCTCCCTGGCATCTGGTTGGCCACTGCGAGAACAGGATGCTGGGCTGGGTGGCTTATTGGCCTGATCCATCAGGCTGTTCTGGCTTGGTGACATAAATATATTCTTATGAGTTGGGGGCGATTGGGATGTATGCCTGGGCCCCCTTTCTAATCCCTGGAATAGCCAGGCTAGTTTACTGGTGAGCTAATGGGCCATGAAGGAAACAGAGGGATAGCTCTGGCTGGTAGTTAGAAAGATAAAGGTGAGAGTTGAGTTGAGAGTTGAGCCAGAAGCTGGAGGCAAAGTGGCAAGCTGAGAAGCCAGAGAGTCAGAGAGGCAAGGTCCTTTTGGAGCGTTAATGTTGTGAACCCATCATCATAGGCTCAAGTTGAATATACAGTACAGTGGTACCTCGGGTTAAGTACTTAATTCGTTCTGGAGGTCTGTTCTTAACATGAAACTGTTCTTAACCTGAAGCACCACTTTAGCTAATGGGGCCTCCTGCTGCCACCACGCCGCCGGAGCCCGATTTCTGTTCTTATCCTAATCTGGGTTAGCGGACTGTGTAACCTGAAGCGTATGTAACCTGAGGTACCACTGTATGTGTAAATAAACCATTTATAGTAGTGATGTATGGAAGTGAGAGCTGGACCATAAAGAAGGCTGATCGCCGAAGAATTGATGCTTTTGAATTATGGTGCTGGAGGAGACTCTTGAGAGTCCCATGGACTGCAAGAAGATCAAACCTATCCATTCTTAAGGAAATCAGCCCTGAGTGCTCACTGGAAGGACAGATCATGAAGCTGAGGCTCCAATACTTTGGCCACCTCATGAGAAGAGAAGACTCCCTGGAAAAGACCCTGATGTTGGGAAAGATGGAGGGCACAAGGAGAGGGGACGACAGAGGACGAGATGGTTGGATAGTGCTCTCGAAGCTACATACATGAGTCTGACCAAACTGCGGGAGGCAGTGGAAGACAGGAGTGCCTGGCATGCTCTGGTCCATGGGGTCATGAAGAGTCGGACACGACTAAACGACTAAACAACAACAAAACCATTTATCTTAAAAGACACCACTCTGCTGTATCTCATTCCAAAGGAGACATGAAGCCTGGGTAAGCATCTGGAAGCTCTGGAATCTTGCAGTGCTCAGAGATTGGGGTGTGGGAGCCATGAAGTCATGGCAAAGGCTTGTAGCGCCACCTGGTGCCTCGCTGACCTCGGTGACCTGCATGTCCGTGCCTTGCAGTGTATTAAGTGCATAACCTTATATGGGAATGGGTGGGTTAAAGCCATGACCGGATGTAGGTAACGTGAGACATTGGCAAACGGCCATGCGACAGGAGAGAACAAAGGATAATAAAAGAGACTGGGGAGGAGAGAAGTTCGAAAGGAGCTGCTCATACCATCCTGAAAATATTGCTGGCTCTCTGTGTCTTTATTTTATGCTAAACTGCGCCATTTGTGACGGCTGGCTTCCGTCATTGGGGTGGGGTGCAACAATATTAGTATTTTTGATGGATCTTTTGTGCAAATTTTCCCATCGGATTCTGGGAACCCAACACTTTTGCTGAATATCTCATAAAATCCTGAAGGAATAGTGAAAATTGTTCAAAGCTGCATTGGAGGAAAAGAGAATTTGGGATAGCCAGGAGCAAAGCTTTATACCCATTTCTCACACTGTAATCTTCCCACAACCAACAATGTACAATTTCTTCTCATAATTTGCACAATGAAATAACAAGAGCAGCAGCAGCAGCAGCAGCAGCAGCAACAACAATAATATATAGTTCTTTGCCCAAATGCTCAAAAGCACTTCATATAATTTGCTCCGTAACCCTTAGAAAACAAACCCTGAAAATTCAGCCAGTGCTTCAGTCCCAAATTACAAAAGTGGGTAGGTGAGAAATCTGAGACAAATAATACAAATTTGTTAATTTGTAGTAAAGCAAGAATGAAAAGATTGTGTCGAGCGACACAGTTCATAACAACTCCATTATTTATTTCATCCTGCTTGTTTTGAAATCTTCTTCTGGTTTTGCAGATACATGTATTCAATGCACAGACTAGTAAGTCTTAAAAAGTTATCTTTATCACAGAGAACAAAAGAAAAGACAGTGAAAAGTCACACGCAACAATAGACTGGTTTGTTCCACCACGTTTGCTTACTAAGATTTAAATAAGCCTTGTGGGCATGCATGCAGCCCCTTTTCTCCTCCCTTTGTAAGAGGAGTGAACAGAGAAGGAACCCTGAAAATAACTATGGTTTCCTGTTTCAACTGACCCAGGAAACTATGGCCAATGGCTTCAGAACAAGCCAGGATATCAGGGCTGCAATCCTACACCTGCTCACGTGGGCATAAGCCCCACTGAAATGAATGAGTATTACTCCTGCATAAGGCTGCACTGTAGGGTATCTTCAAACCATGAATTTATACATACTGGTTTGTTCTGAAGTCATAGTTTCACCATAGTTTCCTGGTTTGGAAGAAATGGAAGACTTCCATTCTGTTACTGTAATACTTCCTAGTTTGTTCAGCCGGAGAGGAAAATAGAGGGGCTGCATGCAAGTTGCCAAAAAGCGTCATTAAGCTGAGTTATAATCAGCTGAATACAGTCAATGAGACCGTCATCATCTACCCCATAGGAAACTATGAGTGCAGGTGGGGCACAGTTTATGTCTTGGCAGCTATGTCAAACCCGGAAGGAGTTTCGGGACTAGGAGCACTTCTTAAACCGAATCATTTTCTGAAAAGCCTGTTTGAAGTCTTCATTAAAGGCAGTATATATCACGGGGTTGATCAGCGAGTTCAGGTAGCCTAGCCATGTGAAAATGTCAAGCAGAATGGGATGAGACCAGCAAGCTTCGTGACAGATAGGCAGGACTAAAGACACCACAAAGAACGGGAGCCAGCAGAAAATGAACGCTCCTAAAATAATCCCCAGAGTTTTTGTGGCTTTTCTTTCCCGGGCCGCCGAAATCCGTTTCCTCTCCAGGATGCTATCGGCGACCTTGATCCTTACGTGGTTGATTAATACTGGGGAGCTGCTGGAATGAGAATGCCCTTCCTGAAGGTTTGAGCTGAGGGAGCAGAGGGAGGAGCCTGCTGAGCCAGTGATCAGGTGGGCCGTGGTAAATCGCTTCCCGTACAGCGATGGCGGCTTAAGAATCCGGGATCGAGCGGCCACGTAAATCCTACCATAGAGGATGATGAGCAGCACCGTTGGGATATAGAAGGCGCCGCAGGTGGAGTAAATGGTGTAGGAGATCTGATCCGTATTCACAACGCAGTGCAGTATTTCTTCCTGAGCTTTGGCCTGTCTCCAGAAAAGGGGCGGCATAGAGATGCAGATGGAAATGACCCAAACCACAGTGATCATCAAGGCGGCTCTGCTGGCAGTCCGGCGCTTGGTATATTCGAGAGCATCCGTGATGGCCCAGTACCGGTCCAAGGCAATCACGCAAAGGTGCAAGATGGAGGCCGTACAGCAGGTGATGTCTGAGGACAACCAGATGTCGCACATGATTTGGCCAAAGTTCCATTCGTGGCTAATGGTGTAAGCAATGCTGATTGGCATGACCAGGATGGACACTAAAAGGTCTGTGGCGGCCAAAGAGCCAATGAGGTAATTTGCAGGAGTGTGGAGTTTCCTGGTCAGAATGATGGTGATGATCACAAACATATTGAAGAGCATCGTCGCCAGAGTGATCACAGCCAAGATGGCGGCAAGCGAAACCTTCAGGCCTAGCAGCGTCCCCTCGTTCCACTCCTCTGGCAATTCACTGGCGTTGAGAGACCTGTTTGACATGCTGAGGAGAATAGACTTTGCAGACCGGTTGTACTGGGTCACTCTTGGCTGCGTTGGATTCCTCCCCTCCTCTTTTGAACTTAATCCTTTACATATACTTGATAACGTCTGTCTCGGTCTTTAACAAAACCAGGTTTTCTGAACTAGATCTTCGAGGTTGGTAAAAAAAGCACGCCACTGTGAAACAGAAGCAAAGACAATAACGGAAGCATTAACCAAGCATTAACTACAGTGTGCTTTGTGATGCAGACTTTGGTACTATGGAGCCCAGTGCAAGGCCAAAATCTGGTGGACACCCCCCCCCCCAGACCTCGTGCTGCCTTCCCAAAAGTAAGTAAGGAGGTGGCCGGCTTTGGGAGGTGCCATGGGGATCTGGCAGGGTCCTAGAGCCCTCCTTCCCAAAGCTGGGAAAGTGCTAACTAGGCTTTGGCAAGGAGGTGGGAGGACTCTAGGACCCTGTCAGAACCTCACATTTCCTTACCAAAGCCCAGAGCCTTGCTTACCTGGCTTTGAGACCGCGCCCCCTTTGCTTGTGGCCAGTGAGTGTGCACCACTCAGACAGCCCTACATACCTGTGGTATGACTCCAGCAGCTAATCCTCAGGGGCATATTAACATAGGCTATACAATCAACAGTAATAATTTAATTTCTACTGCAATTCTAACCGTGTTCACTCAAAAGTAAGAGTCAAACTAGACAGTATGTGAAATATGTAATTGCATATCTCTCTCTCTCTCTCTCTCTCTCTCTCTCTCACACACACACACACACACACACACACACACACATATCAGCTGCTGGAGGCAGAATCAGGACCAGGACTATGGCATGTGTATGTCTCTGTGTTAATACTTCCATGCTGTGCTGAAGTCCAACCAAAAATTGCTCTTATTTGACCCAGGATGAAAGCTGCTATTTGTACAAATAGCAGTTTCCATCCTAGGGCCAAACAGCAGCTTTGGGGAGGAGGGGATTTTTGTAAGGACTGCAGTGGTGGAAGTGGGGAAGAGTTGACTCTTCACATTCACACATGTCACGCACCTTCTAGTTTGGCCCCAAATCTAGGCTTTACTGGGTTCATGGGAACATACTCCCTAAATCTGGAGTAGCCAACATGGCACCTTCAAGCTGTGGTCAGACTTCAACCCTCATCAACCTACGGCAGCATGGCCAATGTCAGGGATGATCATAACTGCAGTCCTTCAAGAACTGGAGGGCACAATAGCTAGCTCTGCCCTAGAAAGCGGTTGGATCCAGAGTTCAGCAAATGCAACTCCCATGTAGCTCCTGTTTGCAAAAGATAATGCTGCAGAATGTTCAGGAATGCTTTTACTGCATGGGAGTTAAGGCAGACACTTCAACATACAATTTCAATGAGTTTCTCTGTAAGCTCCTGAACTCTTCTCTTAAACCGATTTAAGAAAGCAAACAAACCCAAACCTTGGATATTCTGGTGTTTGTGAGTTGTATTTTCAATTAGCAAAAGCCTCCACTTTGTGCTTAGATTCTCACCCAAGAATGAGAAAGGAAAGTGTCCCATCATCACTGTAGTGATTTACCTACCCAACTCTTCTCAGCAAACCATCGCTCCTCCGCCTTCAGACCTTACAGGTTCCAGAGTTAAACAAGTAGAGCTGCCCAAGGAAGGAGGGAAGGACAGTAACAAAGGCCAATCCAGCAACTGGTGCTGCTCTGGCTGTCAAAAGCAATTGCTTCCTTAGCACAGAAAAGTTTGCACTGGCATTTTGCAATGAGTCATGACAGAAAGTCCAAAAGGAATGATGTTCGCTAAAGCGTTAAATCGTTTTCGAATATGTTATTTTCCACTGCTAAGCACCATTAAATTGCAAGGCCTTCAGGGGCAAAGATACTTTTTTTACCCCCCCCCCTTTCAATTTCAGTATATAATTGTAGAAACTTGGGCAACTTTCTTGAACCCTTTAGGAAATCTATACATCTGAAGAAATACTGAACTATATACATAGAAAAATAAATTCAGTTTTAAATGCCAAGGCACACACACCAAGTCTTTGTGATACCTGACTAGAACAAAAAGAGCTCTTCTAGATCAGAGCAAGGGTCTATCTGGTCTACAGTCCTGTTCTGTTGAACACAGTGACTTTCCAGATGCCTCTGAGATGTTCCCAAGCAGTACAGGGAGGCAACCCCTCTCTCATAACATTAGAACTTGCTTCAGAACAGAAAGTATTTCCTTAGGTACCTTAGGTACCTCTCTATCCACTTTCTCTCTCCCTCATCATTGTCCGTTCACTGCAACGATGTCATATTGCCGAGCTGCCATCTACTGCTATGCATGGACGAAGGTGTCTGCAGGTTCTGTGATCTTACCTTCTGCAAATAGTTCATGATCAGGCAGAGGATGTTTTATTATTCTTAACTGCAAAGCCACACAGGGATCCCGGAGCAGAGAAAGACCTTGACTAGCTGACCCTGCTCATTATTCTGGGACTGGATCTAAAGGAAGAAACAGAGCGTGTTAGCCCAGGAATATATCGTAAGTGGAGCAGTGACAGAATCACAACTAGCAAGAGATCCTCTGTCCATGACCCCTGTGCTATTCATTTATTCTACTTTTATTCAGAAGGCACGGACCATCCCATGGCATTGGGGCCCATCTGCAATTTGGAGGATTATTGCCCAGGCTGTGGCCTAGTCTCTCATGGAGGAGTAGGCTAAAGTCAGCCAGAATGAGCCTGAGACTCCGAGGCCTAGTCCAAACCTCAAATCCACTGGAATCCCCAACCATAATGCTTTTAAATTGTGTCGCTGTCAGGGCAGCTCTCCAATTACCAAGAATGACCTTGTTTCTGAATGACTCTGGGCACATCGCTACACCTTTTGTTGCTAAAAGGTTCTATTATTAAGACATAGAGCCATGCGGTTAATTTAACATTGCCCAGTGAGTCACCCATTAAGCTGGTGACAGGAGAGCAACGACAGAAGCACATTCTTACCTGGCCTTAGAGACACAGACCCACATCAACAAGGTGAACCGTCTGAGGGTGGAAAATGGAGAGACTGGAAACATAAATTTAAAAGCTTCACTATACTAAGGATGGGAACACCCTTAATTCTTCTAGGGGTAAGCTTTCCTTTTTAATTTTTTTATCTTTAGTAGTTCTCATTGTTCGGGTTTCTAGCCTGTTACATATATAGTTGGTGTAAGTGCACTTTATTTCTCAAGCTTGAGAATGTTTTTGTCTGTAAGCTGTGATCTTGCAGCCTTAAACTTTTGCTTGCTGATTAATATATGACATTTTATTGTACTCTATTGTATATTTTGTTGTTTTAATATGCTGTACACTGTGGGCCTTTCAGCTGCAGAGCAATATATATTAATAATCTGTAATAATAACTGTCATGATGATGATGATGATGATGGTGATGCTCTGGTAATAATAATTTTTTATACTCTGCCCTCCCCGCCCGAGACCGGGCTCAGGGCGGCTAACACCAAATATATAATACATTAAAAACACAAAATCAAACAATTAGTTTAAAATACAATTCGAATCACATTTAAAATCAAAATAAAATTAAGTGGGAACCCACGAATCATAACCGTAGGGGCTGATAGAAAGAGCCAAGGAGGCCACTTACAGGGTCCCATAGAAAGGAGGGGTCAGTCCTTTTCTAGAGGGAAAACTGGCAAGCGCACTGTTGTACCCATGTTCTGCTTTGGTCATCTGGTTGGTTACTGTGGAAACAGAAACCTTTGGTCTGATCCAGCCTGGTTATCTTATGTTCTTAAACATTAGAAAATCAGGGCCTTTTCAGTGCTGGCACTGCAGTTGTTGCATTTTCTCCCTTGGGAGATTTGCCAAACCCCATTTTTTCCTGCTTTTAGAGGGTAACTGAAACCCTTTTTACACTGGAATTCTATCTCCTTGCATTTGAAAAAGTTACTCTGTTCTGGATATTTTGTTTTCATTTGTTATTTTTGTAAGTCATTTAGGAATATATATTTTTAAGCAGGATATAAACAATTAAAATAAATTCAATCACAGTTCCTTTTGCACTCTGTTGCAGGAAAATTTGATTACAGATACATTATGAAGGTGTTCCCTAGATAACAAGCAGGTATTGCTAGGTTTACGTATAAATCAGCTCATCTTGCCTCTCATTTGTTCAGTATAATAATAATAATAATAATAATAATAATAATAATAATAATAAACAACTCTGGGCAGCTTTCAGCAGAATATAAAAACATAATAGCTGCAACAAAGTACAGAAGGAGCTGAATTTGGAAAGTTTTCAGTGAGCCATTGTGACTTTAACAAATAATGGTGTGTCCTACAAAGGACAAGCAAATCCAAATGATAGAGTGTACTATAACATTGTTGGGAAATTGCTGTTTTGGATCTCATGCCATCGAAATCGTTTCACTTCCGAAAACAGTGCTTTGTACTACGTTTGGTATTTTATCAGTGCCATGCTTACAATCAGCTTTGTTTACAGTTCACGTCAAAAGGATATTTTTATGTTACATGTGTACGTATATGGAGAAAAATGCAGTAACTTGATTTTTGCAAGGTTAAAGGCTGCCAATTAAAAGGCTTTTTCCCAGGCCTCTGGTAGTCTGGATTAAATAGTTCCCATTGAATATGTCATGAGTTCTGCAAGAGGGATGAAATAACTCATCTGAGGCAGCTATCAGTATGAACAGTCATGGGCTAGTTATTTCAGCAGCAGTGGAAAACAGAGTCATGCTTCCCTGTTCTGTTGACATTTGGTGGAAAACAGTCCTGGATTTTGTAAGATTCTGGACTCAAGAGTCTATAAAATTGCTGTCACTGCAACTGGGATTCCAAGGCAATGATAAAAAAGGAAATAGTTCAGCCAAAATCTAAGACGGTATCCTGACAAAACCCTTCTTCTATACTTTTTTTGTTAAGTGACTAGACTTCTCACTTCCATAAATGGCCAATGCTAAAATGTTATATATTATAGTGTTATAAATAAGTCCTCAGGTCTAATTCTGGGTTTGAAGGGGCCCTGGGCAAAAAGCCTTTGGTGGGGTCCTTTCCCTGTTGGTGGGTCATAGCGGGTAGTGCTGTGGTCGAAACCACTGAGCCTCTTGGGCTTGCCGATCAAAAGGTTGGCGGTTCGAATCCCCACAACAAGGTGGACTCCTGTTGCTCTGTCCCAGCTCCTGCCAACCTAGCAGTTTAAAAGCATGCCTGTGCAAGTAGATAAATAGGTACCGCTGCAGCGGGAAGGTAAACGGCATTTCCGTGCGCTCTGGTTTCCGTCACAGTATTCCGTTGTGCCAGAAGTGGTTTAATCATGCTGGCCACATGACCTGGAAACCTGTCTGTGGATAAACGCCGGTCTGAAAACGAGATGAATGCCGCAACCCCATAGTCGCCTTTGACTGGACATAACCATCCAGGGGTCCTTTAGCTTTTTACCTTTACTGCCTGTCCAAATAGTGACAGGCAGCTGGGTCTAGCAACCATTTTAATTTCTCCCTGTGGCCCTATCTGGTTATCTTTGGCAGGATAGATGATATGTAGACGGTACTAGGTTTAATCCCTTCCATCTCTAGTTAGCAGGTGGTGGGGACAGACCTCTGTTTTAGACCCAGAAGAGATGCCGCCAGTCAGAATAGCTACATGGACAAATATTACAAGACAATTTCCTGTGTTCCAGATTAACATAATATAATATAAACCCTATAATATAAAGCTAATTGTTCATGTATCCATGCTGATTTATTTTAAAATGCCTATTTTATTTACAAGCTACTTTTTCTCCACAGTGTTCAGAGTAATGTACAAGTTTCAATCTCTCTCCTGCTGCTGCCATGTTACCCTCACCTAGTAGGAAGGTTAAGACTAACAAAAAATTACAGATCCAAAATCACACAGAAAGCTTCTGCGCTTAAGTGTGTGGATTTGAACCCAGCCCCCATCCCAGGTCCTAGTTTAACACACTGAGCCACTACTCCATGTTAGCTTTATTTTTATAGCCTGTCCCCCCCCCCCGCCCGCCACACATCTGTCCAAGGCAGCTTACAAAAACAAGCAAAAAGACTAATTATAAATCTAATATAACCAATCAAACCATAAGCAAAGCAGCATCAGTGCCAACATAACTTTAAAAGGCAGTCATCAGCAATAGTCAAGTAAAGCACCTGGTGGTTAAATGCCTGGACAAAGCACACTGTACACACCTGGAACCAATCAGCTGGTTAGCTCCAGTGAGAGTGTTGCAAAATAGTGTTCCACCTTACAAAAAGTCCTGTCTCATTTTAGCAGGGATGGGAAACCTGTGGTCCGCCATATGTTGTTAGACTTCAATGCCCATCAGTCCCAACTAGCATGAAATTGTATGGGATTATGGGAGTTGTAGTCAAGCAACATCTGGAAGGCCACGTGTTCCTTATCTCTGCTCTTTCAGGTCAAACAGGGAAAACTATGGGTACCTAGTAGTCTGCTCGTAAACTAATTCCCCAAGAATTTGTCTAATCCTCTCTTACAACCATCTTTAGCTTAGAGGCGACCTGGATGAATGAGTTGAGGGGATGCGCATCAAAATTGCAGATGACATCAAACTGGGAAGGGTAGCTAATACTTACAGAAGATCAAATCAGGATTCAAGATGGCCTTAACAAATTGGAGAACTGGGCCAGGACTATCAAGATGAATTTCAGTAAGGGACAAATGTAAGGTTCTGCACTTAGACAGGAAGAACCAGATGGGGAACATCTGGTTTGCCAGTAGTATGTATGAAAAGGATCTAGGGGTCTGAATAGATCACAAGCTGAACATGAGTCAACCGTGTGATGAAGCAGCAAAAAGAGCTAATGCTGGGGCCTCCACTTTGAAGATGAAGGGTTTGTGGATCTTTTGCAGCAATGGTTTTCAAGTTCTCTTGTGGAAAGAAGATTTGGTTTGAATGAGACAGAACTTCTTCGAGATTTACTGACCAACATAAAGGACTACCAACAAGACCGGCGGAGAGGGACTGAAAGAGATTTGAAGGCCTCGGACGTGAGGAACCCAGGCTAAGAACTGTTATTATGGACATGTATTTGGGAAGGGACGGAAACCGGGGATGGGAGGGAGGGGGAAAATACAATTTCAATAACACTCATGACTTTTTGGTTTAATTAATACGTATTTTATCTAATATAAACTGGGAAATCGATGGAAGGGAACCTGAGTCCAACTTAGGAAAGAATCTAAATTTTTTATAAAAAATACTATATTAAGATGGTGAAGAGGAGAAACAATGACTTGCTGGCATAATTATGGAAATTGGGATGCTTGAAGGGGGGTGGGGGGAAGTCAAGGAACAAGGTTATGAAAGTAAGATTCTTGAAATTATGCATGTTTTTGTCTTTGTCTATTTGTGTGTGTTATGTCTTTATAAAATCTGGAAAACTAATAAAAAAAATTTTATAAAAACAAAACAAAACAAAAAGAGCTAATGCTATTCTAGGCTGCATCAACAGAAGAATAATGTTTTTAGACCAAGGGAAGTAATAGGACTGCTATATTCTGCTTTGGTCAGACCACACCTGGAGTACTGTGTCCAGTTCTGGGCGCCACAGTTAATGACAAGCAGGAACATTCGCAGAGGATGGCAACCAAGATGATCAAGGGTCTGTAAATCAAGCCTTATGAGGAATGGTTGATGGGGCTGGGAATGTTTAGCCTAGAAAAGAGGAGACTGAGAGGAGATATGATAACCATCTTCAAGTATCTAAAGGACTGTTGCATGGAAGATAGAGCAAGTTTGTTTTCTCCTCTTCCGGAGAAAACCAATGGCTTCAAGTTACAAGAAAGGCAATTCTGACTAAACATCAGGAAGAACTTTCTGGCTGTAAGAGCTGTTCAACAGTGGAACAGACTCCCTTGCAAGGTGGCAAACTCTCCTTCATGGGTGAAGGTTGGATAGCATCTGTCATAGTTGGATAGCATCTGTCATAGATGCTTTAGTTGAGATTCCTGCATTGCAGTGGGTTAGACTAGATGACCCCTGGGTCCCTTCCAACTCCACAATTTTATGATTCTATGGACTGGTGGCAATGAATTTCCCAAGTTAAAAATGAATGGCCCTTTTAAATCACTGCCCGGTTGCTGCTGCTATTTCTCTTACCAGGCGCTATACGTTTCAGTTGTGTGTTTGTAGATAGTTTTATCTGCATTTTCCTGTTAAATGCTTTATTCTAATTTTGTATATCCCCATACAAAGAACTGAAAGCAGGGTCTAGACTGTGGTTAATGGTGTGTGCGCAGAGTCCAAAAAGGAAGGCTGAAGATTGTTGGTCTATAATGTGTCCCCAATCCAAGTGTACATGTTTCTCTGCGTTTGGCTAGGATTTGACGTTAGGGGGCACTGCAGCCTTCGCTTTCAGCTTTGGCAGCGAAAGCTAGATGAAGGAAAAAGCAGATCTCCTAGGCAAGCTGTTAAGCATGGATTCTCATTTAACGATTTGCCTCTATGGGGAAATAGCTATAAGAAACCAATGCTGGAATGTAAAATCCATTAGGTGATATGAGGTGCAGGCAAGACCCATCTGTTCTTGTCTGCTCCTGTTCATAGGCCTTTCCTGTGAATCTGGCATTCCAGTGCAACCTTTTCACATGTGTTTCTCTTTAGAGGGGGGTTGAAATTTCATTGCACAGTCCTGCTGATATTTTCCATAGCACATCAGGGGAAGAGCTATAGCTCAACGACAGAGCAAATGATTTGTGTGCAAAAAGTCCCATGCTCAGCCCCAAAGGATCTTGGTTATAGCAAGGTTAGGGAAAACTCTCCCCAGGTGCCTGGAACAGGAATAGTTGGCAGGGTGCACTCCAGATGTTTTGAACTACAATTCCCATCAGCCTCAGCCAGGATGAGAAATGGTTGAGGATGATGGGACTTTGCAGCCCATCTGGAGTGCATCTGTGGAATAAGCAGTGTAATGGAGGAGGGCTATGGAAAAGGACTTGTAGAATAATCCTGCCTCTTACATTTCTGGAACTAGAGCCCTGTTGAAGGAGATACTCAGCCCAGACTAGTAACAGTTTGTAGGGGCCAGGTATGTCAAACTTGCCTGCTTTCAGCTTTGAATTCAGTCAGTTCTGTGCCACCGTCTTGCATAAAATTCCTCAGAAGTTACTAGTCCATTAAGATAATCTACTTCATATAAGGGCCAAGGTGGACATGATGTTAACTGTGCAGCATTGAGACTGCAGGAGGAGGGAGAGTTTAACATACACACACACACCACTGTTTTCTTCTGGGTAAAAGTAGCTGGGGCAAGTTATTTAGTACGTACCACAACGGGGAGTGGGAGGGTGGTCCCTCTGTCCCTCCCATATGGTCCCAATACAGCTTAGCCGCCTGCCCCCTATATGGCTACTATTACATTTTTTATG
The DNA here is from genome assembly GCF_965112155.1 of Podarcis liolepis. NCBI lineage: Eukaryota > Metazoa > Chordata > Lepidosauria > Squamata > Lacertidae > Podarcis > Podarcis liolepis. The sequence continues at coordinate 72,787,767 of NC_139561.1, read as the reverse complement.
TTAATTGCATCTATACAATTAACATCACATCTAGTTCAGCCCTTAGTCATTTGTTTTATGGTACCTGCATTGGCCCACAGACTGAGCCAATGGCACCACACATCCATCTCTCTTAGGATCAGAGAACTGTCTGGGTCTTAAACAAGTGCGTGCTTTTAATGTATTAAATTGCTGGCAAACTTCAATAGGTAAAAGGACTGGACACTTGCATTTTCAAATCCAGCCAAACCTGTCCCAGCACATTGGATTTGCCATGAACCTGCATGTAAAGTCTGAACTGCATCGTGTCCCAGAGTCTTTTTTCTTTGATTTTTAGGTTTGTTCTTGTATTATTTCAAACCTTGCCTGATGCCCCTTAAGGATGAGGGGTAGACAACCTGAAGATCTTCTCAGTAACATTAAATCCCTCTTTCTTCCAAGGTGGCACACATAGTTTTCCATTTCTCCATCTTATCCTTGTGAGGTAGGTAAGGATGAGAGACAGTGACTGGCCCAAGGTTTCACAGTAAGTTTCATAACAAATTTAACCCTGAACACCCAAATCCTTGTCCAGTTAACATTCCTTCACCTTATTCTAAATTCTGGAAAAAAGATATAGAAATGAATAAACTGGGTAAGGTCTCAAAATTTCCCTTTGGTCTCAAAATTTATGGGATCCCTTGTTAGGGTCTTTAAAATTAACAGATTCAGGTTGAAATCCTGTACATACTTATCAGTGAGGCTTTGTACAGAGCCTATTATGATTCCCAGCTTAGGGTTGTTTGCTTTCTTTCTACCACTGAGCAACAACCCCTTCCCTATGATTTTGATGGGGGATTTGTTGGAAGAGATAGAGATCAGTAGGTGTGCTGAGAAAGAGTTCCTGACATAGTGGCCAGCAAATGGGCGGGGGGGGGGGGAGGCAGAGTCATTAAAGGATGCCCGGGATAGTGAATCTGGAAGGCAGGACTGGCTCAAGACATTTTGGCACCTGAGGCGAACCACAAAAGGATGCCTTCCTCCCCACCAGGAAAGCAGGGGTGAGTGAAGATCAACACCATAAAGATATACATCGGGATCTGCTGCCTTGGTAGATCCTGCCTGTTATCTGAGGCAGTTACCTCACCTTGCTTCATGGGTGGGAGGGCTAGAAATCATAGATACAGTTAGAGCAGGATATGAGTGAAGAATAATCACAGCCATCATATCAAGGGGGATACAGACTCATACAGAGTGGGGAAACTCATGCTTAAAAACTGACTCCAAGGGCGACATTCTGATAGCAGAGATAAAAATCTGTCACCAAGACAGCTAATGGCAAACAACAGTCGAAGGCTAAAACCCCACTGATTTCAATGGAATTCATCCGCCACATTAAGCAGCCCTAACCAGATCTGCTGGAATAATGCTGGAACATTATTTTTTGCTTAAGGCAGTGATCTTATACACTCTTACTTGGCAGTAAGTCTCACTGAGCTCAATTGGCCTTGCTTCGCACAATTACAGCTTAAGAGGCTAGCCTGACCCTAGCTCCGTGCGCATGGCAGAATTGGCTAATGCAATACTTGAGTATGTAGCAGTAGGACAAGTGATTAATAAGAATAATAATAGTAATGGAGCAAGTGGCAATTTTTTCCATGAGGCAACTGGAAGATTGCCCCTGCTTCTCTCCCACTGCAACCAATAGTGGCATAAACTATCGCAGCAAAACCTACAGTCCTGTGGCAACTTAAAAACTAACAAGCTGATTGCAGTGGAAGCTTTTGTGGGTCAGGGAGCCCACATTTTCAGGTATAGGCTCTGGCCCAAGGAAGATTCTGCCACAATAAGTAAGTTTCAAGGTGTCACGGGACTCCTCCGTTTGCTTCCCTTCCTTAGCCCTTAAGCAGGAGGTTAGCTTGGACACAGCTGTACAAACCAGATCAATGATTTTATGCGGATCTGCTCTATGGGCAAATAGTGGGGTTGGGGGGGGGCCCGGCGGCGATGTCTTAAAGCATCAAGATTTGAGGTCCAGACCCAGTCTGCAAAGTGAAAGCTCATGGAAATTTCTTTCCAATCATCCTGGATTTAGCTAGAAGTCGAGTCAGCTCACCAACTCTATTTCTGCCTTGATTCGGAAAGGCAAAACTGCAAGCCGCAGCTCCTAGATCTCATACAGAGTAGCTTGGACTGAATCAGACGATCGCCCATCAAACACTACATTTAGTCGAAGCAAGTTCTCCGTCTACATATGGCACCGTTACCCCACGCTACCAATCGCTTTCTCTCTTCTTCCAAGTAGCATTTTGTCACCTAATCTTTGCTGAGTAGCCGTTCCTCGCGCCCTTACGCACAAACCCCCTTTCATTTCCAAAAGTGGTGATTTCACGGTGGTGGCATCTCTCGCAGCACGAAGGGAAATGGCAAGCCGCGTCGCCCCGTCGAAGTGGCCCTTGGCGTGGATCGCCACTGCCAACAGACTTCACTCCTGAGCTCCAAGTATCCCAAGTTGGACCAGCTGAAGCGGCTTTTGCTAAATATGTCCCTCCCGGAGCCCTCCTCTTTCGCCCCGATCCCCCCGGCACACGCGTGTACACGCACATTCGCACGACTTACGGCAGACGCGGATACAAAACCACGTTCACTCCTGAGTTTCGCAGTCGGTCCGGCAACGCCAAGCCCCGCGAGGGGCTGCTGCTTCTTCAGGGAAAGAGGATCAGACGTTGCGATTAAGTGCGAGCTAGGAGCGCAAAAGTGCCCCGTCCTTCCTTTCCTCCTCCTCTGCCGTAGCTGCTCCTCCTCCACGTGGCGAGCTCCTCCGAACGCGGCCGTTCTCACTCCGGTCCGGCCGGGTCAAAAGGTACGCCCCCCTTGGGTCTCTGCTGACGCCTGAAGCGCACAGTTCTCACTCCGGTCGGAAAATGGAAGCGTCACCGCCTCCGTCCCGGCGCAGGACTAGGAGCCCTTTGAAAAACTCTTTTAAGGCGCCTCTGCCCAGGCAGCTGCGAATTCCCCGACGGCGGAAGGAAAACGTTGAGCAGCAGCAGCAGGAGCAGCAGCTCTCCGGCGAGGGCTCGGCTGCCTGAACTGAGGGAGGTTTGTTTCATTCAGGTGGCGGCGGCAGCGGGTGTGCCAATGGAGGGATCGGCTGTCCGATCCTCTGAGACCTCCTAGATTTCATATGGAACTCCCCCCATCCCCGAGTAATTCGCTGAGCAAGGGGGGAGGGGAGGAGAGGCGGGAGGGAGAGACCCGTTCAAGCTGGTTTCTTCCATGCATTCCCCCCCCCCCGCATGTTTACTGAATCCAGCCCGTTAAAAATCCAGCAATCGTTGCAATGCGTGTTTAAAAGGAAATAAAAAATGCCCTTCGTCTATAATTTATCACTTGTTGTTGTTGTTTGTTGATTAAAAAACACCTATCTTAGAAGAAATGGGATGTGTTGACTGTTTTTCAAATGAAATTTCTGCTTAAACCCACCTATGAATTTCCTTTGCAAAACGGTGGAGGGGAGTTCGTTGGTATGTGTGCTTCCCATTCTTGTATCTGGGAAATTTGGGGGGAAATTATAATGGAGTAAAAAGGAAAAGGTGAAGGACAAGAAAGGGAGAAAAAAGAAAGGAAAAAAAAGAAAGGAAAAGGTGAAGGACAAGAAAGTTATATGACAGTATAACTTGTTGATTTCCTTTAGAAGCACCCAACATAAGGATGCATTATTAGTTTTATAATGCCAAATTCAAGGACGACTAGAAGGATTTGTGCAGTAGTTGTGGAGACCATCACACGGGGAGGACTGTAGAAATAACTTATGGGTTTTGGATAAGCACATTCCTCCTGAGCAAAAGATTGTTGGCTGTTGTGCCATACTTGCTGTCAGGGGAATCGCTTCCTTGGAAGTGGAGAATATGAAAGATGATGCATTTAAATTGTCCCTCATTTCCTCACCCTTCTGAATGAGGATGAGCAAGAAAAAAACTGGGAAAGGCCCAGAGCACAGTGATCAAGCAAACATGCAGAAGGGCCCAAATTCAGGCTACAATACCATACCGCAGAACTCAACTGGAGCTTATTTCTGAGTAGATATGTTATACAACTGCATTGCTCATCATTTGCATCTTTGCTTAGAAGGATCTCAGCTGTAGCAATGGGAAGGTGACTTCTCCTATGAGTCCCACAGACCTTCTGCCAGTCAGATTTAGATAATTCTAAGCCAGATGGACCAGTAGCTGAACTCACTATTCTTCAGTATGTTTAAATCTGAACACTAATGGAAGGCCACTTCTTCTTCTGGCAGGGTAGGCAAAAATACAATGGGTGATGCTGTCTCCACCATTTGCATCTTTATGCTAGAAAAAGTTCTGTCTATTGCTAGTTTCCCCAATCACTTCCACATCATGTGATTAAAGCACACGGCTTTGCCCAAAGAATCCCGGGAACCCTGCACAGAGCTACAGTTCCCAGCACCCTTAATAAACTGCAATTCCCAGGATAGTTTAAGAGAAGCCAAGTGTTTTAGATCTGATTTAGATGTACTTTGAACAGGTATTAGTTGTTCCCAGTGCTTTTTTTCTGGGGGGGACGCAGGGGTATGCATACCCATAAACATTTTGTGAATCTAACGGGAGAAGAAACTATTTTTTTAAAAAAGTTTTTTTTAAAAAAAATAGTTTCTTCTCTAGCACGGTGAATTGGAGTCTCAGATGGAAGCGAGCATTTAATGTGTGAAGTAGGAGTTGGAATCTAGCACGGTGATTGGTCAGCTTCGTTGTTACCACCTCTGATGGTGGCTTCATTTCGTTTTCCAGTGTTTCCTGAGTCTCAGGCAGAAGCGAGCCTTTAATGTGTGGAGCAGTGTGGAATGTGGTTGTGTGGTGTTCTACTGATGAAAGTTTGGCCTCATTGAGGGGCAGCACAGTTCAATATGAGTAGGAAAATCACTAACTATTTTTCATCATCACAGCCAGCAAAGAAGTATAAAGTTAAGGATGACTCTGTACTTTTGTCCGTTTCCTGTATTTATTTTCCCCAATTTGAATTATAAAATGGTGATTTTCTTGAGTCAAAATGAGAGTACCCCTAAACATTTTTTTAAAGAAAAATAGCACTGGTTGTTCCTATCTACTACCTGGGGCAATTTATCAGACCAGTGGAATAGGTTAGACATTAGAGAGCAAAGGACCCACACAATGTGCAGTTGGCCCAGCCTGGCATTTGGAACCCCGCTAAATCCTACTAGACAATGCAAGATCAATGCAGTATCATGTTACAGACGCCTCAAGTCTGACCCAGTAATTTAGTAATTCTGCTACAACATTCCTCCCCACCAAAAAGAATCAGAAATGGGAGCATAAGTGAATTTTAATTTCCTCCTTTGTTTACGCCTGGCCATGAAAACGTGTGTTCTGCAAGGCAGAGGAGACCAAATGTTGCTTACCTTATGAATGCGCCATCAAGCACATTCCAAAACACAGGTTTTAAGCAAAAAGATTAAATTACTGATAGAATGCAGCGAATGCGGAAGGAGATGTTAACCTCGCCGGTTTTAATTTCCTTGCTCCTGAGGGCGGCCATAAAAGAAAGATTGTTTAGATGAAAGGAAGACGCACAGCAGGAAATTCATAGGAAGAGTTGAAGTTATGAATGTGAGAAGCCGACACCGTCTTTCGAAAAGCCGATGAGTCATAGCATACAAGGATTCCAGAAAACGAGACAAATACCTTAGAGGGCCCCCTCCACCCCACAAATGGCAGATTGTTTTTTAGTGACAGATTTGTTATTAAAAAGCACCTGGGAAAGAAGAAGAGCAACTTTCCTTATGAAAGCAGGAAGATGTTGCTTAACACTCCTGTTTGATGATCTCCTGAGGGAAGTTCTAAGGCATGGGTAGGCAAAGTAAGGCCTGGGCGCCGGATCCGGCCCAATCACCTTCTAAATCCGGCCCGCAGACGTCCGGGAATCAGCGTGTTTTTACATGAGCAGAATGTGTGCTTTTATTTAAAATGCATCTCTGGGTTATTTGTGGGGCATAGGAATTTGTTCATTCCCTCCTCCCCAAATATAGTCCAGCCCCCCACAAGGTCTGAGGGACAGTGGACCGGCCCCCTGCTGAAAATGTTTGCTGACCCCTGTTCTAAGGGAAGAGCCCTATTGGGCCAAGGATCCACCTCGTCCAACAAGAGGACAGGAACAGACCTGTTTGGCCCCTTAGATGCCATTGGATTCCACTTCTCATCAGTCCCGGAGCACAACAGCCACTAATTTTTTTGCATATTGCTCTGGTTTGTGGCTTTCAGGGTTCTAGTAAAAAACCATAATCAATTTTGCAAGCCCGAACATCTGCACCTAAGGAACACGAAGCTCTCACAGAATAATTCTGGCATAATACGTACCCCACCCATCAATGCAGGCAAATGTGTTGATCCATACACACACATATATATACATGCACTCCCAGCCAAAAACAAAAAAAAGGGGGGGAGGGAAGAGCGACAGTAAAATAAAACCCGGTTTATTAGGATCACATGTCAGGATTTTTACAGAATAAACTCAACTTGAATAACATATTGAGCTTTAGCAAAAGATCTCCAGCCAGCGGAAATGCAACCTTTAGCTTTTAAATAGCAGTGCAAACAATCTTGCGAAGAAGTGTTACCCTTTAAACCAGGCATAGACAAACTCTGCCCTCCAAATGTTTTGGGACTACAACTCCCATCATCCCTAGCTAACAGGACCAGTGGTCAGGGATGATGGGAGTTGTAGTCCCAAAACATCTGGAGGATGTGTGAAATAGGAGGAACCAGTCAAAGCATGGGGGGGCAGAGAGGACCCGGTTTCCATTTGATTATTTTCCCCATTCTCTTGACTTCCTGTATGTCACGGGTAGGGAACCTCACACCCAGACGCCATATGTGTTGCTCTAGGCCTCTCTATCAAGCCCTTTGGGACTTTTTAGCGGAGCACGAGACTCTTAATCTCAGGTTCGTGGGTTAAAGCCCCACATTGCACAGAAGATTCCTGCATCGCAGGGGGTTGGACTAGATGACCCTTGAGGTGTTTTTGTCTGGCTGGAGTAAGTTCTGGGAATCTGATAATGCCTCTTCCTTGCCCCAACGAAAGATAGAGAGGAATATGTGACTGTGTGCAGAAACTTGCCTGCTGTCTAAAATATATATTTATTGTTCTGCCTGCCTTTGTCCACCACTGGCACGTGGCTCCTAGAAGGTTGCTGTGATGAAAATGTGGCCTTCAAGCTGGAAAAAAAACCCTCACTCCTTTTCTATGCTAATCTGCCAAGAACCTTGGTAACCTCACTATCACCTACAAGATCATCATTCCTGCTCTAAAAGCAAAAATCCTGGAACTGTGCTTCCTTTCCACACGCCACTGGAATTGACACTTCTTTTCTAACCGCTACACCCTGCTGGCAAATGCTACTGTTTGCATGGGCCTAGTGCTCAGAAATTATCAGTCTTTTTTATAGGCTTAGCATATTTTTGCTGGGCTTTTGTTCCAAATGCCAGCTCTGTTGCTGCGCCTTTCTAAAGATAGATCAGATGAAGTCTGCTGGATGGATTTCTGACAGAAATCTTTTGATGGCTTGAAGCTGGCCTGAACAACACTCCCGACTGGAGTTGACCTGGGATTTTGACAAGGCCGTTGATGTTTCAGATCCTGGGATTAGGTGCAGGTCCTAAAATACCAGGATGGGAGTGGGTGGGGGGGGGGGAACCATGTACTTGGGTCAGAGGTCATCTAAAGACACGTAAGGGGTGGCAACAAAACTTAACAAGGCTGGAGCTTGGTCTGAAGATGAAAAGAGTCTTCGGTAATTATCACAAAGTGCTAATTGTCCCTTGCTGTGCTAAGTAGAAAATGGGAATAACCCTCAGGCTGGCAGAAGAAGGAAGGGGAGCTTGTACAACCAGGAATGATCTAAAATAAATTGTTCCCTGTTAGGGCCCACACCACTTGAAGGCGTGCTCCCATATGTTTTCCAAAGGACACAGCTCTGGCACTGCAAGCCAATGTCCTGTGTTCACACTTTGCTTTGCAGATGGCACTTCAAGCAAGGGTAACTCACCACCTTATGAGTGGCTGCTGGGAGTTGCAGGTAAGCCCATCCTGAATAACTCTCCCTGTTGCTCTCCCCCTTGTCCTCTCACTCCTCTTTGGGTCTCCTACCCTCACTCCCTTTTATCGCCTACCACCGAAGCAGCTGGGGAGAGCGGAGTAGCCTTCCTGCAGGCCCCTGGGGTCCCTCATGCTACCCTGTATAAGGTAACAAGAAGATGCTATTCCACACCTATCAGGCTGGTACAAAATGTGCCAAGAGTGGAGGCAGGTTCATTAGGGTGAATGGGGCGCTGCCCCATTGACATATACTCAGAGTCGAGTGTGGATTTCATGCTCTTTATTCAGCTCATAGTAGTGAGGAATGAAAGTTCCCCCAAAATATCTGCCTTATATACATTATTTACACAATGGGCCGCACATGATTGGCTAATTCTGGGATTCTCCTGTAGGCCAATCAGGTTGCAGATTCACTTCCACCTGGAGCTGGATTGGGTGGCTACTGCAGACCAATCATACTGCTGCATTGTTCTAGGACCAACCAGACTGCTGCATTGTGGACCCTATTTTTCTAGGACCAATCAGACTGCTGCATTCTGAATCCTGTTGTTCTAGGACCAACCAGACTGCTGCATTGTGGACCCTATTTTTCTAGGACCAATCAGACTGCTGCATTCTGAATCCTGTTGTTCTAGGACCAATCAGACTGCTGCCTTTTGGATCCTATTCAACTCAGTACATAACACCCATCAACCTCAGTCAGACCTCATCTGCCTGCTTGCAACCAATCCCAAAGTTGGTTCTGGCTGCTCTGCCTCCTCCATCTCATTGTTGCCTATGTAGAACCTTCATCACACCTGAGGGAACACAGCTTAGGGAGCACAGTACAGACCGCATTTCCTCCAACACCTCACTCCGCCCTGCACCTGCTCATTGATTGCCCTTCCAAATAAAGGCTGCAAAAGCACAGTGCTGCTGGTGGGTGCCAGCATGCAGCAGGTGAGCAGAGCAAGCACTGGACCATGTGGTCCCATCTGTCCCTCTGCCTACCTACTTGCTTTTCAAATGGAAATGGTTGTGATGTGTTGGGAGAAGGTGACCAGTTGAGACAACATGCCAACAACATGCAAGCGTCATCACCACCTGACTCAGGAGGAGGAAGGTGCATCACCATATGATGTGCCCAAGGGCTCTTGCTAAGCCCAACCAGTCCTTATATGGACAGTGGGGCATCGTGTGGGATCTCTCAGAATCCTCATTGTTCTTGCATGAAGCCTCCCATTCGGCAGTTACAGGTCATCAACTCATGTGATGTATCGGAGGCCTCTGCAGTTACACACAATTCTCTTGTGGGTCAATTTTTGCCTTGCACAGGTTGCACAAAGAAAGATGGATTTTGAAAAGGCATAGTTCATGTTAATGTTACCTGACTGGTATTGACGTAGCCAAACATGCCTAAATAAATCACTACAAAATCATCATACCTCTCGAGAGAAAATTTACATGCTAATATGTGGGGGTAGACAATACCTTGTGCTCTCCAGATGTTGCTGGAGTCCAGTTCTCCATCAGCCCCAGCCAGAATGGCCAGTGGTCAGGGATGATGGGAAATGTAGTCCAATAAGTATTTGGAGGGCACCCCATTGGCCGGCCCTGTATGGTGGTCCTAAGGTCTCCTACCACTTGACAAAGCCCCCCTCCCACCCCCCAAAAACCCTATGAGTGTCCTGTAGACAATTAAGCAAATACAGTTAAGCAAATAACTTTTGCTTCACAGCACTCCTAAACAGAACTTGATTTCCTGAATTGACATGATATTGACCTCCATTATACAGGAACTATTCTTCATGGCTCCCGGGAGCAGCTCATTTCAATGTGCGTGCCTCAATATTTTTGTTCCTGATTAAAAGTGATAGTTTTGTGTCCCTCGTTCTGGCACTCTGGTGCCTTGCAGCCTAGGTTGCAATTAAATATGTGAGTGGAATCTCAACCCAAAAATACAAAATCCTGGGAAACAATGCGCTTTGATTTTATTGACAAAATGGTGACGTCTGTCAACCATAGCTATGACCATAATGATTTGTTTTGACAAGTGTGACACCAAAATTCAAAGCATTGTGGAATTAAGATTCCTAGGAAGTATGTGCTTGATGGTTCAAAATATAAACAGCTGCAACACATCAAGCCTGTAAGCCTTAAACCCTTACTCTCTCCTTCTCTCCCTCTCCCTCTGTATCTCATCTTTTACATTAACAGAGAATAGCAGTAACTTCTCCTTAACCACTACAAATGCGATGCAACTCCAAGGGGATTCCCACGAGGTGAGATTATTTATTTAACTGGGTGAGATTACTTATTCAGCATCCTATGGATGTAGGAGTATACAAGCATTTGAGTTACACTGGGCAGAATTCTGCCAAATGAAGAATTCTGTGTATCCTAGAAGCATGCATATTTCCTGTAACAACAGATGTTTGTTGTTTCGTGGGTGCATGTGCTTGGCCTTTGTGGGAAGCAGACCACTGCTGGTCCAGATAAATCTGTAGCCTGATCTGGAGAGCTCTTATTATATATTAAAGACAGGAATTACATGTCTTATAGAAGTGTAGCTCACACATCTGATGAAGTAAATTTTGCCTTATACAAGAGAGCTCACCATGGTCTTTTAGTTAGTCCAGCTCCAGACCATGCCAAACCATGATCTGTGCAAACTGTAGTTGAGAATGAATTCCATAGTTTCAGTTTCCAAAGGTACAATGGGCAAACCATGGTTGAGAATGGCTCATCGGCTTTCATTTCCCCCCTTCTCAGCACTCAGCATCATAGGTTCACACCTTCCTCTATAGCTTAGAAGCCTGTGGTGACAGAAGGATAGCTAACGAAGATAAAAACACCTAAATACAGTTCATAGAATCATAGAATCATAGAGTTGGAATAGACCACAAGGGCCATCGAGTCCAACCCCCTGCCAAGCAGGAAACACCATCAGAGCACTCCCGACATATGGTTGTCAAGCCTCTGCTTAAAGACCCCCAAAGAAGGAGACTCCACCACACTCCTTGGCAGCAAATTCCACTGTTGAACAGCTCTTACTGTCAGGAAGTTCTTCCTAATGTTTAGGTGGAATCTTCTTTCTTGTCGTTTGGATCCATTGCTCCGTGTCCGCTTCTCTGGAGCAGCAGAAAACAACCTTTCTCCCTCCTCTATATGACATCCTTTTATATATTTGAACATGGCTATCATAGCCTCCTCTTCTCCAGGCTAAACATGCCCAGCTCCCTTAGCCGTTCCTCATAAGGCATCGTTTCCAGGCCTTTGACCATTTTGGTTGCCCTCCTCTGGACACGTTCCAGTTTGCCAGTGTCCTTCTTGAACTGTGGTGCCCAGAACTGGACACAGTACTCCAGGTGAGGTCTGACCAGAGCAGAATACAGTGGCACTATTACTTCCCTTGATCTAGATGCTATACTCCTATTGATGCAGCCCAGAATTGCATTGGCTTTTTTAGCTGCCGCGTCACACTGTTGGCTCATGTCAAGTTTGTGGTCAACCAACAGTTGTACCTCCAACACCATATTATGGTTGGAGGAGACTCTTAAGATCAAACCTATCCATTCTTAAGGAAATCAGCCCTGAGTGCTCACTGGAAAGACAGATCCTGAAGTTGAGACTCCAATACTTTGGCCACCTCATGAGAAGAGAAGACTCCCTGGAAAAGACCCTGATGTTGGGAAAGATGGAGGGCACAAGGAGAAGGGGACGACAGAGGACGAGATGGTTGGACAGTGTTCTCGAAGCTACGAACATGAGTTTGACCAAACTGCAGGAGGCCATGGAAGACAGGAGTGCCTGGCGTGCTCTGGTCCATGGGGTCACGAAGAGTCGGACACGACTAAACAACTAAACAACAACACAGTTGTACCTTTGTTCTCGAATGTCATCCATTCCGGAAGTCCGTTTGATGTCCGAGAACATTGCAAAACCAAGGCACGGCTTCCAATTGGCTGCAGGAGCTTCCTGAACTCAAGTGGAAGTCGTGTTGGATGTTTGGCTTCCAAAATACATTTGAAAACTGGAACACTTCCGGGTTTTCGGCATTCGGGAGCCAAAATGTATGAATACCAAGGCATTCAAGAACCAAGGTACAACTGTATGATCTGTCAGCTGAGTTATCCCACCAAATTATAGTTAGTACAAACCATGCTTTGCAAATACATTGTAGACCATGGTTTCTGATTCTGGCTGATTGCAAATAATTGTTTGTCAATTCAGACATCACACCAAACTGTAGTTTCACTTCTAATCCGTGAGTTTGGGCATTATCAACAAGTTATGTTTCTGTTCTCATGTGAACAGATCTGATTAAATTTGCAGCCATGTCCTGGCAGGGATGGCTCCAACTGTTATTAGCTCTTCTTGATATTTCAAACATATGGAACACCTGGATATCATTATATTCTATCTGAGCACTCATGCCAGGCCAATATCATATACTACACATGCCTCTCTTTGTTTGCATGAAACTGTGACAAAACGTCCTATATGAATCTTTCCCAGCATAGCTGGTCTTAGTGATTTTAGAAGGACAATTTGTTCTTTTCAGAGTAAAATCCCCTTTTCTCTTGCTAAACTTTTGTCTGGGTTTCAGAAGTCCTTCATTTCCCATGGCATTGAGAACTGGCTTTGGGCCAACATTCTTTCAACATCCTAACCAACTTCCGCATTTTTTCTTATTTTTCTAGTTTGTTCTCTTGTTCCCTCCAGTTTCCCTCCAGTAGCTCAGAAGTTCCAAAGTGCCATTTGCATCTCCTCTTCCAGATCTTCTTGCACTTTAGTATTTTTCCCAGGAAGAAATATTCAAGATAGAACAGGGAGCTTTCCCCCCAATCTGTTTGGCTTCAGATGTTATCATGTATCTCATTGAGTACGTGTAGGCATGGGAGGTGGGATAAATTTAATCCAGTTCGCATTTAAAGGCAAACCAAATTCTCTTTCCAAACTATGCCAAACACAGCTGTCCTTCATAATTTGCACTTCTCCAAATTTTGCAGTACCGTTCTCCAGCTAAGAAATGTGCATAGAAAGGCATCCTACTAGCGGAAAGTGCTTTGCAAACATGTGTGCTAGACAAAATTACATATGAATTTGAAGAGATTAGGAGAAATTCACACAAAAGTGTTGGTGAATTGTCACGAGGACTTAAACCACAAACCAAAGTGGACATGTGAGGAACTGATCCTAAGAATGGAAAAATCCAAAAATTAACCTGGCTTCCAAATGTGCTAGCATGCTAGACTACTAACATGACATTACAGATTTTTGCACTAATCTAATCTTCTGTTGTCTATCGTTGGGAAAATGGATTGTCAGGGTCTTGTAACAGGGAAGCGGGGACTAGCCGGGGCGGGGCGGGGGGTTGATTAACAAAGCAGTGGGGGTTTGCTTGTTTGCACTGATGTAGTGAGAAGAGGATACAGAGCTGAGGTTTGAGGTGGGTTGAGTGAGAAAGTCCTAGGTTAGTCAGTCACCATCCTCTTTTGGCTGGTTCACTGTGGATATTTTGCTTTGGCTATCTTTTATTATTTCAATGAGTGACCTAGTGTATTTATTTTGGTATTACTATCCTGTTTACCTGTTTGGGGGCCTTTGGGCCAGAACACAGCATATAAACCATAACATAACATAAACACAGAATTGTTGCTTGGGCAAATGGTAGTGAGGGACCGTACCTAGTCAAATGGGCCATTGTATCCCCTTGGACAAGAAGAACTGTACAATGATTTCCTGCTTGGCCCTGCAGATGTTGCTGAACTACAAGCTTGGTCAAAGGCCAGGGTTTATGGGAGTTGTAGTTCATCAACCTCTAGAGCGCCAAAGGTTTGTCGCACCTGCAGTGTAACCTTTGATTGTTCTCTGTTCATGCTTCTGGCTTGCTCTTGGGTACTGCCTTCTGATTTGTCAAAGTTCACAGGTACTCTGGCCCCGATTTTCAGCTTTGCCCCATGCCACTGCCTCTGGATACTCCTCAATTCTGGTTCCGTGAGCTTACTCAATTGAACCCAATTTTCAGCAACAGTTCTCTGGAGGTACTTCATGCTTGCTGCTGGAGATAATCTAATTTGCTTTAACTTTCAGCTTGTAAATTCTGCCTTTCTTCTCACACCGTGTTATGTCTCCCTGGACAAAAAAGGTACAGACAAGCATCTTGGTTTTAGCAATAACAACTCTTCCTCAGCATTCTCTCTACTTGTATAAAAGAAGGCTTGTATATTACAGTGCACAATTCATTACAATTAATAGGCCTGGGCCGTGAGATTAATTCAAGGTTCTATTACCCTAAACATCTTTCAGATTCCCACTAGAGGAAGTGGGGTAAATTAACAAGGCAGGATAATAAAGCAAAAGAGATCTAGCACTAATGGACACATCTTGCTTACATATTTATTAGCTTGGTTTTATTTGCTGTTGTTTGTCATGTTATTGGCTGTTATTATTAATTAATTGTGGGTGCTTTTTATATGTCTCCTTCACCGCCTTGGGAGCTTGGTGGGCTGATGGTATGGGGTGCAATTGAACAAACAAACTGATACTAATAAAGCAAGGAACGGGTTTAAGTCATCCCAGAGACGGTCAGTGACACACATAAAAAAAAGAAGTGTCTCTGCATACATTTTTAAACATTTGCTCAGCAATAAATTGCTCACACATCACCAGCAAAGATGGCACAGATCTGCATAAAATATGCACATGCTAATGTATAACTATCGATGCGGATTTAGGAATAATTCCTATGATTGAAATAGAAGTGCAATCCCCGCCATGGCAGGGAAGACTTTGCTGTGTGCTTGCTCAGTGTGCTGTCCAGGTGCTAAGTTGTTGTTGTTTAGTCGTTCAGACGTGTCCAACATTTCGTGACCCCCATGGACCAGAGCACGCCAGGCACTCCTGTCTTCCAATGCCTCCCGCAGTTTGGTCAAACTCATGCTGGTAGCTTCAAGAACACTGTCCAGCCATCTCATCCTCTGTCGTCCCCTTCTTCTTGTGTCCTCCATCTTTCCCAACATCAGGGTCTTTCCAGGGAGTCTTCTCTTCTCATGAGGTGGCCAAAGTACTGGATCTGTCCTTCCAGTGAGCACTCAGGGCTGATTTCCTTAAGAATGGATAGGTTTGTTCTTCTTGCAGTCCATGGGACTCTCAAGAGTCTCCTCCAGCACCATAATTCAAAAGCATCAATTCTTCGGCAATCAGCCTTCTTTATGGTCCAGCTAAGTATAGAAGGGCAATCGAAGGGATTTGCTCTAGGCATGGGTTTAAAGCTTATGCCTTACCCCAAAGGATCCTGCAAACTCTACTTTGTTAAGGATGCTGGGAGTTGTGGTTCTGTGGGGGACAAACTTCCCAGGATTCTTCGTAGGGAAGCCATGTGTTTTAAATGGGCTTTGAATGTATGGTGTGTGCATAGCTCCCGTTACTTAGAATCCTAGAATTGTACAGTTGGAAGGGACCCTGAGGGTCATCTAGTCCAACCCCTTGCAATGCAGGCATCCTGCCCACAGGCATCCCTGGGTAGGCTTGAACCACGAACCTTCTGGTTGACAGCCAGACGCACTGACCCATTGCGCCAATGAATCTTTATCTTTACATAGGTAAAAGGTAAAGGGACCCCTGACCATTAGGTCCAGTCATGACCAACTCTGGGGTTGCGGCGCTCATCTCACTTTATTGGCCGAGGGAGCTGGCAGACAGCTTCCGGGTCATGTGGCCAGCATGACTAAGCCGCTTCTGGCGAACCAGAGCAGCTCATGGAAACGCCGTTTACCTTCCTGCTGGAGTGGTACCTATTTATCTACTTGCACTGGCATGCTTTCAAACTGCTAGGTTGGCAGGAGCAAGGACCGAGCAACGGGAGCTCACCCCGTCATGGGGATTCGAACTGCCAACCTTCCGATCGGCAAGTCCTAGGCTCTGTGGTTTAACCCACAGCGCCACCCGCGTCCCTTTCTTTACATAGGACTTGGACCTAAATAGAGGAATGTCCCTCTGCCATGCAGCCACCCTAGAAATAAGTTCTGCCAAGCTCAAGGCAACTTATTCCTTAGTTAGCAAGTATTACCAAATGAAGCCATATGTTTTGAACCTTCATCGAAAAGAAAGCACATTCTGCTCAGGAGAACAGTAGGCAAGCAATTGTACGATAAATGATCATAGAAATGTCACAGGAGTGATAGAGTTACGACGGCAGACATTTTCTTGGCAGTCTCTCTGTGTTAGTAAGAACATGGGTATGAAAGCATATTCATCTATTTGTTTGTAAGAGTTCTTTCTTACCCACCCTTCACCATAAGATGCGAGGGTGGGTTACAACCACATAATATACAATTAGAATAACAGTCATAATTATGAAAACAAATAAAGCTGTTCCAACCAGAACAGGACAGTATCAGTCCACCAAGAATGCTGCTGCCACAAAGCGAAATAACCATCCAATGCCAGGGTTAAAGAGGTGCATCTTCAGAATCTGATGATAGCTATAAAACTAAGGTGCTAATATGCACCTCTGCAGGGAGGGAGTTCTACAGTTTAGGGGCTGCTACAAAGAAAGCCTCGGGACGTGGGTGGCGCTGTGGGTTAAACCACAGAGCCTAGGACTTGCTGATCAGAAGGTCGGCAGTTCAAATCCCTGTGACGGGGTGAGCTCCCGTTGCTCGGTCCCTGCTCCTGCCAACCTAGCAGTTCGAAAGCACATCAAAGTGCAAGTAGATAAAATAGGTACCGCTCCGGCAGGAAGGTAAGTGGCATTTCCGTGCGCTGCTCTGGTTCTCCGGAAGCGGCTTAGTCATGCTGGCCACATGACCTGGAAGCTGTACGCCAGCTCCCTCAGCCAGTAAAGCGAGATGAGCGCCGCAACCCCAGAGTCGGTCACGACTGGACCCTAATGGTCAGGGGCCCCTTTACCTTTACCTTACAAAGAAAGCCCCACCCTTGAGTGCCATTCCCCACACTTCTGAGGGTAGTGGGACTACCAAGAGAGCCCCCTCGGCTGATTTTAACACCCTATGATCAGTGATCTTTCCGATATTTTGTGGGTTGCGCTGCAAGCTGAAGAGGCAGGAATACCCCACTGCAAGTGGGCCTCATGGAGGAAGAGGAGCCCAAATCTGCCATGCAGGAAACCGAGTGGTAATGTAGGGCACAGCTGTCCTTTGTTACCCTCTACCCGTGAATAAGAATATTAACTTTATCCTTCAATTGCTATTTACATGTAAATCAATTCCACAGTAATTTGCTTTATTGAACACTACTGAGCGGCATAAGACCGGGAAATTAAACTGGGTAGATATGCAAATGCTGGAAATTCCAGGTGGCTCTGTCTAGCGAATGGGGGTAAGCTTGAGTTATCTTGCCTTACAGGAGTGAGCAACCTGTTTTCCACTGCACAATGCATATCCAGAGCACGAGGGCCCACAGCTGATTTTAGCGACAGGCAATTAAAACCATTTGAATATCATTTTCATGATTGTGTGGGATGCCAAGTCAGTCAAGAGTTACCACTTCTTATTTTTATTTTTTCCCTGGCAGCAGCTCAGTATGTTTGATTTCTGCAGATGGCAGGCAGAAATTCAACAGATGCTTCTTTTTCCACCATAGTGATGCAGTTTTGCTACACTAGTGATGGAACTGTTACATTTTTTAAACACCAACAAAATGTGTACAAGGTTAAGAGCACCAGCTCTTTCATAGATCCATCAGATATCACAAAGTTTTGTGTGAAGTAATGACACTGGATGGTTATGTTGGTTCAAGGGAAAAATAGGGATGAAAAGAAGAATTTTTAGATGCTAAGATCCAAGTTTCCTGGGCAAGTACTCTTTGGTGAGAGAACTCCAGCAGAGATTTAAAATGCAGCAAAGTAAAACATGGAAATATAAGCTGTTAGACATTTAAAATATACCTTGTGCTTTCCAAAACTTTCCTCTTTCCCCAGCATAGAGGGAGGGGAAACCACATGTTTGGTAAATTAAAAATGGTTTACTTACAAACTCCTCAAAGGTCAGATTCATGTGCTTCAGAAAGTTGCACAGGCAGTAAAACTTGGCTTAGTTTCAAAATGGTGAAAGTTCTTAAATTATTGGTATAGGAAGTCAAACAGTGGCTTGTGAGAGCCATGTGGAGCAACCAGCTCAATCATTTTCACACAGGGAGCTTCTCATATAGACTGAGGGGAATGAAAGCTTGATTACGTAGTTCCTCCCAAGGTAAACTAAGCCTGGCAGGACAGCTTACGTCATGGTCTCAACCTCTTCATGCATTAATTAGACTTAAGTATGTTGGTTATATGAAGTTAGTTATTCCACAGATTACACACATGAGAGATAGAAGCAATTTCCGGTTAAAACCCAGTGCAGTGTGGTGGTTAGCGTGTGGGCCTAGGAGACCACTCTGCCATGAAGCTAACTTGTTGACCTTGGACCAGTCGCTGTGACTTGGCCAGACCTACTAGCTCACAGCGTTGCTATGAGAATAAAATGGGTGAAATAAATATGAAGTATGCGCTGTGGGTTAAACCACAGAGCCTAGGACTTGCTGATCAGAAGGTCGGCGGTCCAAATCCCCGCAACGGGGTGAGCTCCCGTTGCTCGGTCCCTGCTCCTGCCAACCTAGCAGTTCGAAAGTACGTCATGTGCAAGTAGATAAATAGGTACTGCTCCGGCGGGAAGGTAAACAGCGTTTCCGTGTGCTGCTCTGGTTCTCCAGAAGCGGCTTAGTCATGCTGGCCACATGACCCAGAAGCTGTACGCTGGCTCCCTCGGCCAATAAAGCGAGATGAGCGCCGCAACCCCAGAGTTAGCCATGACTGGACCTAATGGTCAGGGGTTCCTTTACCTTTACACCACCTTGAGCTCCTTAGCAAAAAGGTGTGATGATGATGATGATACAAACATTGATAGGCTCAAGGAGTCATGGTATTTACATCAAGGTGAATGTATTGGCTGTTCCCATCAAAAAGACCATACACTGAGTGATGGAAATCATATTGTGGCTAGTTTGAATGAATGTAAGAAAGATGGGTCTTTCTTGTCTGAAAGTTGTAACCACTCAGAGTTTCTGACTAGCGCTAACAACCAAAACAAAACCTCTGACATTTACTGGGAGCCAAGCAGAGCCTCTGAGTGGGTACCAAAAGCAATATATTATATATTCCACGCAGTTGTTCTTTGTTTTGTGCACTAATTTATGTTGCTTGTAGACTGTTTTCTTTGAAAGAAATCAATCCACACATTTAAAATAAAACAGCAACAGGGCTTTCTCTCACATACCATGCCATCTGCTGACCCACTCCAATCTGACTTCAGGCCTGAGTTTGGGATCAAAGCAGCCTTGGCTGCCCTGACAGATGACATGTATCTCAATGTGGGAGTGTAGTTTCCTCCTGAGGGATTAGAAAGCAACAGTAAAAAAAGTTTTGAAAAATGTATTGTGTCGAAGCAATTGATCATAAATACTCTGTTGTTCAGGGGACGCGGGTGGCGCTGTGGGTTAAACCACAGAGCCTAGGACTTGCCAATCAGTAGGTCGGCAGTGCGAATGCCTGTGGCGGGGTGAGCTCCCGTTGCTCGGTCCCTGCTCCTGCCAACCTAGCAGTTCGAAAGTACGTCATGTGCAAGTAGATAAATAGGTACTGCTCCGGCGGGAAGGTAAACGGTGTTTCTGTGCGCTGCTCTGGTTCGCCAGAAGCAGCTTAGTCATGCTGGCCACATGACCCAGAAAAACTGTCTGAGGACAAAAGTCAGCTCCCTCGGCCAGGAAAGCGAGATGAGCGCCGCAACCCCAGAGTTGTTTGCGACTGGACTTAACTGTCAGGGGTCCTTTACCTATACCTTTATAATCTCTTTTGTCTAGGCTGTACACCGGCTCCCTCGGCCAGTAAGGCAAGATGAGTGCCACAACCCTAGAGTCGGTTACGACTGGGCCTAATGGTCAGGGGTCCCTTTACCTTTACTCTGTTGTTCTGGATAATTTTATGCTTTGTTGTAATTACTATACAAGGGGATGTTTTTCAGGCCAATTCTGGATGACTTACAGTATGACTGTAATAAATTAAGTACCAGAATTTGTATATGGCTTCAGTTGTAAAAACAAAACATCCCCCCTTTACATAAAATATAAATTAAAACTATCAAGAAAAAGCCAGAAGCTTAAAAACAAGTAGACATAGATTATTTTCTAAATATAAATAAAATCAGCGGTTGAAAATGTGTGTGTGTGTGAACTTTATAAATCTCTGTTGGATTGCCTAGACACCCGAGCTCACCCCGTCATGGGGATTCGAACCGCCGACCTTCCGATCGGCAAGTCCTAGGCTCTGTGGTTTAGACCACAGTGCCACATGCATCTCAAAGAGATTATAGCAGGTGCCAAAAACAGTACATCAAATGCACCTGCCTAATCTCAACGGGCAAGGGGTTCCACAGTGTGGGTTCTGCCACACTTGAAGATAATTTCCTTACAAGAGCAGAACTAGTGCTAGATATCTTGTTTGTGAGCAAAGTATAGCACCATTTTATATGTGCTCGGATCTCACATTTGTACTGGGTTTGGCCATTGTAATCCAGCTCTATGCGGAGGTTCACAACTTCCCCATCCCTGTTTTTAATGGTTGATTGTAGGACAATTAAATTTTAAAATATAAAATTAACCCAAAGAACCATCACTCCCCTTTGGATTTTAAATCAGTGGAGCACAAGGCTACTTCAGAATAAATGAATTAACAGAGCCAACATACATGAATGAATGCAAACAGCTGCCATTGTCATCAGTGGTGTGTAGGGGAAGAGAACTCCTTAGCATGACAATTGGTATGTTACAAACATGTAAAATATTGGGCAATACAGCTTTCTAGGGAGAAGTCCATTTTCAGCAAGATTTGCTTTCATATCACGATTCTCCTCCCAGGGTGTGCATTATTTCATATGTCTGAAATTGTTGCATGTGTCGTTCCTAGCTGCTAAAGGAAGAGGTGGTGGTCTGCTGGGTGCTATTCATTAAAAACTCCTCTAACGGCACAGAAATCACTTTACAGAGATGTCATGATTTGGGGGCATGTTTCTAATTTAGTTTTGAACACAGCAGGGAATCATACAAAAGTAGCCCAAGCCTTCCTTTCCATCATGGGAGCGATGGGCACAATGGCCTTTACCAAATGAATGGAACTATCAATTGTAGAGAAGGAGTGAGAGGGAGCACAGATCCTTCCTTCCATTCATTGTGACAATTTGCTTTTAAGAGGATTTAATCATTGAGGTTTTCTCTTCAGGGAGGAGGGCACGAGCTTGCTAGGCTAGCTGTATGGATTTTTAAACAAGCCGAGAATATAACATGAGAAAGGAAATTTCTTCAGCCATGCTTCAGGGCAGCTGTATTAAGCATACCAGTGCAAGTAGATAAATAGGTACCACTGCGGCAGGAAGGTAAATGGCGTTTCCGTGCACTCTGGCACTTGTCACAGTCCTCCATGCGGCAGTAGCGGTTTAGTCATGCTGGCCACATGACCTGGAAAGCTGTCTGTGGACAAACGCCAGCTCCCTTGGCCTGAAGCGAGATGAGCACAGCACCCCATAGTCATATTTGACTGGACTTAACCATCCAGGGGTCCTTTACCTTACCCACCTTTTTACCTATTAGTAAAAAGTTTCCCCCTTCTTACGGAGAATTGCATGTGTGAAGAATTATTAGGGGTGGTAGGGCGCTAGAGTTTCATTTTATGATAAGTAAATTGCAGAAGGGAACTGGAAACATAGAGAATCCCCCCTTCCTTTTACAAACTGTCCACTGGTGTGTGGGTGTGTGTGTGTGTGTGTGTGTGTGTGTGTGTGTGTGGCCCAGTGATGGCTGATCCATTTGGGCAAAGAGGGCACTACCCCGCCAACCTCAGTCTGCCTTCAGCCAGCCTGCCTGCCTCCATGTTTGCAACCAAGCCAGTTTCCTTTCCTTTAGTCTTAGTAGAACTAAGAATTAGTCTTTGTTAGGGTTGCCATATGTCCAGATTTTCCCGGGATTTCAATGGCAGAAGTGCCGTCCAGGGGGAAATTCCTGAAGGCAGTGGATTGTCTTGGATCTTCGCCAAGGAAACCCCAAAACAGCAGGGTTGGTTTTTTTTTGAGTTTTCGTAAGAAAAAGCTCAACAACTTTCAGGGTGTCCTGGTTTTTACTTTTTGAAATATGGCAGCCCTATCTTTATAGAACTCAGCAATGAGAAGAACAGGGGCAGAACTAGCATTAGTTAGCTCCGCCTGTCATTGGCTCTGCCTCTACCTACCATTGGTCTCTCTGCCTTCCACACATCAGGCCCTGTGCGAGAGCCAGTGTGGTGTAGTGGTTAAGAGCGGTCGTCTCGTAATCTGGGGAACCGGGTTCGCGTCTCCGCTCCTCCACATGCAGCTGCTGGGTGACCTTGGGCCAGTCACACTTCTTTGAAGTCTCTCAGCCCCACTCACCTCACAGAGTATTTGTTGTGGGGGAGGAAGGGAAAGGAAAATGTTAGCCGCTTTGAGAGGGGAGTGAAAGGCGGGATATCAAATCCAAACTCTTCAAATCCAAACTCTTCAATTACCACTACGGTGCCCATAATAATTTTGAATGGAGTCTATCAGGTGAGAATAAACTCTTTGGGCTTCCCATAGGCATCTTGTGGGCCCTAAAAGAACATAATGCTGAGCCTTTCATCTGATCTAGCAGGACTCTTCTTACACTTTTCAAGTTCATTTAGTATTTATGAATTATTACTGCTTGCAAGTGGAACCACATGAAGGGTAACTGTAGCCTAACACTTTCTCTTCAAATACCTCAATACTTTTTTGTTTTTTTATTGTTATTATTATGATTAAATTTATTTCCCACCAAGGTAAAAACACGCCCAGGGTAAAAACACAAAAAAGTAGAACGATACCCTTAAAAAAATATTTAAAAACAATTAGATTAAAAAAAACCAATTAAAGAAATCAAAAACATCTAAAAGCATTTTAAAAATCACCCTCCAAGCTAGTCATTTCAAAGTTACCATTAACAGTATCTTTCAGCCATCAAATTATTGGGTAAACAAGGTTGTTTTAAAATTCCTCCCAAACATTAGTAATGAGGGAGACGGATGTGTGGGGAACTGCCACACAGAAGCTCTGTAATGGGTGAAGTTCAGCCAGGCAGTAGCCATTAAAAATATAGTTATATTTGATATGGAAGTCTCCGCTCACTGAAAACTGGAGAGGGAAGATTAACAGAGCAGTCCTGTGCATGTTTGTTCATGTTTACCGCATTCAACTGGGACTCACTCTTACGGGTTGTGGCTTCCGCTTCAGAGTTCTTAGCCCCTTTTTCTCTTGCCCTCAAGCTTTTTTCTCCAGATAAAAACTTAGTTCTCCACACCTATGTTTGAGGGCCCACGAGTTGTGTCCCGGAGATGCACTTTGTTCGAGGAAACTGCTGTCTCTTATCATTTCAGTCACGGTAGCTGTAACACAGATGGAAAAGGCCTAATGAAGGGCAGTGAAGTCCTGGGGAGAAATGGGACTTTAAAAACACGGTTACCTGCCACATTAGGAATTGTGCCACATATCACAGGCGTCAAACCCTTCAGCTATAAAAATGGCAGCTGAAGTAAGAAAGAAACAGGGGGCTTCCCTGGTATTTACATGATAAATCTGTTAAGGAGCCAGCAGAACATCATCATCGTCGTGTTATATATTTAACAAAGCCATCTTTCCCCAACCCAGTGTGCCCCAGATATTTTGGACTACAACTCCTATCAGCCCCACCCATCACCATCACAGGTTGATGGCAGCTTTTATTTAGCCTAATGGAAGTTTTAGTCCAAAACCTATGGATGGCACTAGATTGGGGAAGGCTGAACCAGAGGTACAGAAGACCACCATGTAATGTATAAATCAGATGTTGCCAATCTTTTGTGAGCACACTTGGAATTTTGAATACAATATTGGGAGGGTGAGGTAAGCTCCACTCTGCATAATCAATAACATGATGTGGCACGCACACACACACACACCATTTGAATGTCAATGCCCATCAACTTTGGGGGAGGCGGCCCCCTCAAATATTTTATAGCGGGTGCTGAAAGGACCTCTGCCCCTAGGAGTTGGCTCTTATGCACCAGTTACATAAAGGCTGCCATGGGGTGTGGGTGGGTGTGTAATAACACAAAATGGCTGCTGTGCGAGTGTGGCGTAACTCAAAATGGCTACCACATCTAAAAGGGCACTAAAAGAGACAGGGCCGCAAAATGGTGCAGGCATCTCCCCCGTCAACCGCACCCATCGATTCGTCGGTGGGGAGGAGAAGCACCTATATCAGGCACTGCTGCCCTCAAACACAGAGAGAAGTTATTTCTACCTTTTGGGGCAATGTTTCAGTGCCCACCTTGCCTCCTTCTACCACCAGCCCATTTGTTTTATTTCAGATCTTCTTATTGTCCTGATTGTTCTTACATAGAACGATTGCATAATTACACAGTCGTTGTGTTTGATATAAACAAAAAACCAAAGTCAATACAATTTGAAGAGAAGAGTTGGATCAGACACAATGGTCCATCCCATCCAAAACTGTGCTCCCTACAAGCTACGCCCTTCGAAAAAGCCCATCAGCAGAGCATGAATACAGCTCTTCCCTGCTGGATGTCCCCAAAATCATCTGCTATTCAGATGTACACTGTGTTGCAGTCAACGTTAGCCCTACTCAGAGTAGATCCATTGAAATTCAGGGACATGACTATCTTAGGCCCATTAATGTTAGTGGGTCTACTCTGAGTAGGACCAGCAGTGGCTACAGCTCTTTCTCTGAATGTTGAAGTTCTTTTTCTGCTCTCATGCCTAATAACTGCAGCTGCATCTATTCTTCACAGCTTTGTCTAATCCGCTTTTAAAACCATCTAAGACAGTGCTCATCACTGGATCCTGGGGCAAGCAAATTCCATAAATTAATGATGCATTGTGTCAAGAAGTACTTTCTTATAAGAACACTGGTCTGGCTCTCAAGCAGAGTTTTGATGCTGGCTTTGAAATTGGAATATATTTCCAGCTCTGGTGCCAAAGAGATCCATAATATTAGGTGGGGGGGGGGAGGCAGGAGGCAGGAGGCAGGAAGAGCCACACTATGTATTCAGCGTTAATCCTACTGAAAGTGGACTTATTTAAATGAATGGGCATGACTTAGGTCCATTAATTTCAATGGGTCTACTGTGTATATAATTTAGTTGGCTACAACCAAGTAAATATTTTACTTGGGTGGCTGCTGTTCAAATGCCCCCAATACCTTTAAAACCAGTTTTTGAAATTTCATCTGCCCCAGCTGCAGCCAAACATGTCTCTCCTACATTGGTTTCTACAGCCACAGGAGGTGTTGCTACCGTCTAGCAGCTTGACCTCACCAGCAAAGGCACACTCCTCCATTGTCACCTATGACAGATGGATGCTAATGAACCAGCTTTAATTATTACTACAGTGGTGCCTCGCAAGATGAAATTAATTCGTTCCGCGAGTTTTTTCGTCTAGCGAATTTTTCGTCTTGCGAAGCATCGTGTCGGAAAAGTTTTGGAAAAGCTTCAAAAATTGCCAAAAACCTCAAAAAAGGCTACCACACCGCGTTCTATGAGTTGCTCCTCGAAGTCAAGTCGCAACTGTATTAAGGGTGTTAAGAAAAAGGAAACAAACTTGCAAAAAACGCAAGACGTTTTCGTCTTGCGAAGCAAGCCCATAGGGAAATTCATCTTGCGAAGCAGCTCAAAAACCGCAAAACCCTTCTAGCGAGTTTTTCGTCTTGCGAGGCATTCATCTTGCGGGGCACCACTGTACAGTCATACCTCGGGATAAATACGCTTTAGGTTGAGCGCATTCGGGTTGCACTCCGTGGCGACCCAGAAGTAACGGAGCTCGTTACTTGCGGGTTTCGCCGCTCGCGCATGTGCAGACGGTCAAAATTACACCACGTGCATGCGCGGAAGCAGCGAAACGCAACCCACGCACGCGCAGACGCGCTGTCGTGTCTTACGTTATGTTCAGGATGTGAACGGGGCTCTGGAACGGATCCCATTCGCATCCCAAGGTACCACTGTACTTGGAGAAATAACAGAATATGGGGAATAGAAATAGACAGGTAGCCAGTTAGGTGTGGTGGTTAGAGTGTTGGACTTGAGAGACCAAGGTTCAAATCTCCACTCCGCCATAAAGATCACGAGGTGACCTTGGAGCAGACACTGCCTCTCAGCCTAACCTGCATCACAGGGTTGTTGTGAGGATAAAATGCGGACGGGGAGAACCATGCATGCCACCTTGAGTTCATGGAAGGAAAGTTAAGCTATAAATGTAATACAGTGGTACCTCAGGTTACAGACGCTTCCGGTTACAGACGCTTCAGGTTACAGACTCCATTAACCCAGAAATAGTACCTCGGGTTAAGAACTTTGCTTCAGGATGAGAACAGAAATCGTGCGGCGGCAGCGGGAGGCCCCATTAGCTAAAGTGGTACCTCAGGTTAAGAACAGTTTCAGGTTAGGAACGGACCTCCAGAACGAATTAAGTTCTCAACCAGAGGTACCACTGTACTAAGCCAATGAATGACGTGTATCCTGACACCGTAAAGTGTGTTCAAACAAAGCCCCCCACTAACATACATTTCAGACTTTTTGCAGTAAGGAAAGTAACACGCCTGGAGGATGCGGACCATTTGGATCCCTTCCAATCGGGATTCAGGCCTCATCATGGGACTGAAACTGCCTTGGTTGCACTGGTTGATGATCTCCGGCGAGCTAGGGACAAAGGTGAGAGTTGTTTCCTAGTTCTGCTGGATCTCTCAGCGGCCTTTGATACAATCAACCATAACATCCTTCTGGACCGTCTAGAGGGGCTGGGAGCTGGGGGCACTGTTATACAGTGGTTTCGCTCCTTCCTCCTGGGCTGTGTTCAGAAAGTGGTGGTGGGGGATGAGTGTTCAGACCCCTGGGCCCTCACTTGTGGGGTGCCTCAGGGTTCCGTCCTCTCCCCCATGCTTTTTAACATCTATATGAAGCCGCTGGGAGAGATCATCAGGGGGTTTGGACTGGGTGTCCATCAATATGCAGATGATACCCAGCTCTACCTCTCTTTCAAATCAGAACCAGTGAAGGCGGTGAAGGTCCTGTGTGAGTGCCTGGAGGCGGTTGGAGGATGGATGGCGGCTAATGGATTGAAGTTGAATCCTGACAAGACAGAAGTACTGTTTTTGGGGGACAGGGGGTGGGCTGGTGTGGAGGACTCCCTGGTCCTGAATAGGGTAACTGTGCCCCTGAAGGACCAGGTGCACAGCCTGGAAGTCATTTTGGACTCACAGCTGTCCATGGAGGCACAGGTCAATTCTGTATCCAGGGCAGCTGTCTACCAACTCCACCTGGTACGCAGGCTGAGACCCTACCTGCCCGCGGACTGTCTCGCCAGAGTGGTGCATGCTCTAGTTATCTCCCGCTTGGACTATTGCAATGAACTCTACGTGGGGCTACCTTTGAAGGTGACTCGGAAACTACAACTAATCCAGAATGCGGCAGCTAGACTGGTGACTGGGGGCGGCTGCCGAGACCATATAACACCGGTCTTGAAAGACCTACATTGGCTCCCAGTATGTTTCCGAGCACAATTCAAAGTGCTGGTGCTGACCTTTAAAGCCCCAAACGGCCTCAGCCCAGTATACCTGAAGGAGTGTCTCCACCCCCATCGTTCTGCCCGGACGCTGAGGTCCAGCGCCGAGGGCCTTCTGGCAGTTCCCTCATTGCGAGAAGCAAAGCTACAGGGAACCAGGCAGAGGGCCTTCTCGGTAGTGGCGCCCGCCCTGTGGAACGCCCTCCCATCAGATGTCAAAGCGATAAACAACTACCTGACATTCAGAAGACATCTTAAGGCAGCCCTGTTCAGGGAAGTTTTTAATGTGTGATATTTTAGTGTATTTTTGGTTTCTATGGAAGCCGCCCAGAGTGGCTGGGGAAACCCAGCCAGATGGGCGGGGTACAAATAATAAATTATTATTATTATTATAACAGGGAAACACATGGGAAAGTGTGGGATTACATTATGCTTTGATGCAACGTCATCTAACCTCCCTACAAATAAATCAGAATAGATACTCATTAAATAGCCAACATGGTTTAAATTCCCTGAAAACAAGGCAGGATGAATGCTCAATAAACATGTTGTCTAGGAATACCCTTAGTCTCTACAAGGGAGATGCGTATAACTGTCTCCCAATGCATTCTGTTCTTTTCAATGAAATGCAGCCATGCAAGGCTGCTTCTAGGAAGGAAAAAATGGAAGGGGTAGGCAGGGGTGGAGGAAAGGGGGTGCCGTAGGTGCGGGCCGCCCCGGGTGCCACCACCGAGGGGGGTGACAAAATGCTGGGAGGCACTCACCGCGGGGCCTGCAGCACGCCCAAGCCATGCGTTTCTCCTGAGAGAGACATGGTGGCTTTGGCGCCTGCAGGCTCCTTGCTGCCCAAACAGCCTGCCCGCTGCCTTCCCCCTAGCTGTAGGGTGGCCTAGTAGGAGGAGGCAGGCAGACTCTGGAGACCCCACGGTGCGCCCTAACCCTATGGTCAGTGTGCCCTGGGCACGCTGCCCCAAGCGCCCAACCGGCTTCCTCCGCCGCTGGGGGGAGGAGCTGCTTAACCCCTTTTCTCTTTTCACCTTTGGCATGGAAAAGCACCTTAAAGTGTGAAAAGAAAGAAAGAAAGAAATGAATTAAACAGCTCTCCCTGCCCCCCTATAACAAACTGGCAGCCTTCTGCAGCAGAAAGCACTCCAATATCCTTGAGCACACTGTGAGCTGTTCCTGACACTTACACAAGATGAAGAGATCTTTTAAAAACTTTATGCCATCTCCTTTTGAATGTGTGTTATAGACTGACTATAATGAGTACATCAGTAAAAGCATCAAGTTATTATTGTCAAGCTCTTGTGGGCATGCTTAAAAGCCAATGAGCTCCAATCAGTGGGTTAGTACAAATGGCTTGTTTACCAAGGCTCTTCCACAGAATTATCCAGTAGTTTGGGAGACACTTCTCTGCGGAGGGATACCAGGGCTTCTAGAGTGTGTGTGTGTATCCATTTTCTAAGCACACGGGCAAGGTCCAGTCACGTAGGCCTTTCCCACTCAAAAAACCCTTTCTTAATAGAGTGTAGGGATGGGGGGGGTTGATTCAGTATGCATTCAAAGGCAAACCTACCAAATTTGCCTTTTCTGAAACAGTACACGATCTGAAGCACAGCCAACCTTTTAAATCTACAGGTCGCCAAATGGTGCAGTGCAATTCTCCAGTCACACAAAGCAACAAAAATGTACATGCTAGGGTAAATTGTGCATAAAATTGCATATATCAGTGAAAATAACATTTAAAATGTATTATATTAGGGCAAATTGCTTTGCAAAAATCTGTGCATGAGGCAGAATTGTATACAAACACTTGTATGTTACAAGAAATCTGCTGATGAATATTCATGAGGGCTTTATAAAAAGTATCACAAAATGGCGTAGAAATGTGGAGAACTGAATTTAACACTGAAAAAAATGAGAAACTGAGGGAAACTGAAACTGACAGATACACCATCCCTAGCAGAGTGTCAAGTGCAAGGGAAAGGATCACCCAATCAACTCCAGCCACCTTCTTTGTAGCATCTGGTTCCAGGGACCGCACATTTTCTCCAGAAGCATAGGATGGCATTAAAATATTGCAATGCTGATAGGAATCTACATTGGCCATAGAGGATTTTACTTGCTGGCCTGGCTTTGGACCAGGTTATCTCAATGACCACCTTCACCCATATCTGCCCTAAGGCCTTGAGATCAGTGTCAGAAGCCCTTCTCTCTTGCCTATCATTTGGAAAGATCTTCAGAGAGGGCCACCTGTGGTGGTGGCATCACAAATGTGAAATTCTTTCTCTTTGAAGAGGTTCAAAAAGCACCCCCCTTTTCTGTTTTTAGAAGGATGCTCAATTCTCCTCCCCACCCATCAGTCATTTTATCTTGGTTTTCCATTGGTGTCACACTGTTTTGCACTTCTTTTACTTGGTTTATTTTAATCTGTGCTCCAAGGAGCTCAAAGTGGTGTACAGAGTTCTCCTCCCCATTTTACCCTCACAACAACCCTGTGAGGTGGGTTAGGCTGAGAGGCACTGATTGGCCCAAGGTCAACCAGTGAGCATCATGACCCAAGTGGGGATTTGAATTCTAGTCTGCCAGGTCCTAGTCCCAGCTACATCATACTGTGACTATCTTTATGGTTTATCTCTTTGAGAAAACACTCCCACACACAAATCAGGGTTAAAAATATTTCAGTTCCTCTTGTTATGTGAGTCTTTAGAAGGGAGACCGGGCTGTCCTGCGCTTGAAGATGGAGCTGCTGATAAATTTGTTCGATCTTGCAAGAACATTAATTAAAGGCTCAGCGAGCGATATGCAATGGTCTCATCCATTAAAGCTGCAGAGGGGGCTCGGTGGATTTAAGGGGGCATTGCATGAGTGACAGTTTGGCACAGTTTGTGTTTCCATCGTTCAGTCCCAATCTCTCCTCATCGGTCCTCATTCCCATCACACCTCCTCCAGACTGGCTCATCCCTTATTTCACTTACGCAGCTCATTCTCTCAAACACATCACCCCTCAAATCATCTCACATGCTTCTGAAAATACTTAAAGAGCTTAAAGGTCATTTGCCACACAAAGGAGGATAATAGGCTAAAACCACCCAGGGAAAAATGAGCGCCTATTACCAGCATTCGGCTTCTGCTAGACTATAAAAGGGTGAACATGGCCCCTGGAATAAATTTTAGTTGGCCCAGATTAGCTAGCCTGGGTTTGAGGAAATGACCCATCACACAATCCTTTTAATAAGAGATGCCAGGGTCTGAACTCAGGACCAATATGCAAAGCTTGGTCCTGGCCTCTCCACAGAGCCTAGGACTTCCTGATCAGAAGGTCGGCGGTTCGAATCCCCGTGACGGGGTGAGTTCCCATTGCTCAGTCCCTGCTCCTGCTAACCTAGCAGTTCGAAAGCACGTCAAAGTGCAAGTAGATAAATAGGTACCGCTCCGGCGGGAAGGTAAACAGCATTTCCATGTGCTGCTCTGGTTCGCCAGAAGCGGCTTAGTCATGCTGGCCACATAACCCAGAAGCTGTCTGCAGACAAACGCTGGCTCCCTCGGCCAATAAAGCGAGATGAGCGCAGCAACCCCAGAGTCGGTCACGACTGGACCTAATGGTCAGGGGTCCCTTTACCTTTAAAGAGAAGGTATGGCTCTTTAGGAGGGCATTTTGGTGACTGCATAGCTTGATGCCCAGCAAAGGCTTTCTGTTCTTGCCAATCTGTTTCTGCTGTTGGTTTTATTTAAAGACCATAAAAGAAAATACTTATTCTAAGCCAGGAGTTGGCGACCTAAGGCCCATGGGCCTCAAGCAGCCCACGGGGGTTGTTTAACCAGCCCCGAACCAAGCCGCCTGCTTGGCGAGTCCCCGCATGCTGCGCTAAACTGGTGTGGCGCAGCGACTTGCTTCTGTGGTGCCGGAAATCGCGTCTGCACATGTGCAGGCGCCGGAAATCACATCAGTGTGGTGTAGTGGTTAAGAGCGGTAGACTCGTAATCTGGGGAACCGGGTTCGCGTCTCCGCTCCTCCACATGCAGCCACTGGGTGACCTTGGGCCAGTCACACTTCTTTGAAGTCTCTCAGCCTCACTCACCTCACAGAGTGTTTGTTGTGGGGGAGGAGGGGAAAGGAGAATGTTAGCCGCTTGGAGACTCCTTCGGGTAGTGATAAAGCAGGATATCAAATCCAAACTCTTCTCTTCATCTGCGCATGTGCAGACACCGGAAATCACGCCTACGCAGAGGCCAGAAATTGTGTCTGCGCAAACACAGATGCCGGAAATCGTGAGTGTGCACGCGATCCAGCCTACAGAGGGATCTCCGCTGGAGTGAACCGGCCCAGGCGAGGTAAACCTTGCCAACCCCTATTCTAAATGATGATTGCTTAGCTAACTTAGATTTTCTGCAGGTGTGCAAGGTGGGATATAAGTATTTCAAACACAAAAATGAATGACTAAATTCTAAGTAGCATATATTGAGTACCCTGATCCACTGGAAGTCACCCACTGAGTCAATAATAATAATAATAATAATAATAATAATAATAATAATAATATTTTATTTATATCCCGCCCTCCCCAGCCAAAGCCGGGCTCAGAGCGGCTTAGGTTCAGGGTTGCAGCTCTGCAGGCTAAGCATGCACTGGTTTTTTTACTTTCAAGAACATTCCAACAGAGGACAGTGGGGTTTACACCAAAGAAAGCATGAATAGGATTGTGGCCTCAGTCTAATGAACGCGTCACTTGTCCTGTTCATGCAAGAACAACTGTAAGAGAGAGACTCATTATAAACACGGATGTGCATTCCAACCCAATCTTGATTTTACCTCTGAATCACTAATGTGGGAAATGCAGAGAGGTAATCTCTTGTTAAATGGCCCAGATTTGCTGCTGCTTCTCTGTCCATCCAGCGTTTAGCTTTCACTGGTTTTACTGGAGAGCACCGAGGCAGACATCCCCAAAGGATGGCGAGTATTACCTTGACGCTCTGAATTTCAGGTTATTTCATTTCTAGAGGGAATGATAATGTTATTAACTGAAAGCCTCAGTGAATTCTTAAAGAGTCTCAGTGCTCTCCTACTTTCCCCCTTGTTCTCTACATTACTAAAAGAGCAGAAAAGCTTTTAAAACTGTGCTCACAGTGGGTGTTTGCCATGGTAACTAAGCAATGCAAAGTGTGGTCTTCTCCATTCTACCCCCTAAACTTTGTTTAACCCTTTACAGTTGCTTGAGGAACATGTTAGTGGTTTGTGTGTGACTGTCATAGCTGGTCCAAGATATGAGCACAAAGATCCCAAATTTGATCCTCCTGGTGCGGCTGGGAGAGAACCCTGCCTATATTCTTGGAGAGCCACAAACAATATTGAATTAGATGGACCAATGATCTCACTCAGTAAAGAGCTGCTTCCTGTGTTCTAGCTCACAGAGTCACCCAGATGCCATTCAGTGATCATGCATTGTGCCCAGCAACAAAGGTTAGCATTGTTGGGCAACTGCCAAAGATCACACCAAAGGAGAATGCTCACTGCCCCCCCTCCTCCTTGCTGTTGCTGCCAGTGTGGTGTAGTGGTTAAGAGCGATAGACTTGTAATCTGGTGAACTGGGTTCGCTTCCCCGCTCCTCCACATGCAGCTGCTGGGTGACCTTGGGCCAGTCACACTTCTTTGAAGTCTCTCAGCCACTCACCTCACAGGGTGTTTGTTGTGGGGGAGGAAGGGAAAGGAGAATTTTAGCCGCTTTGAGACTCCTTCAGGTAGTGATAAAGTGGGATATCAAATCCAAACACTTTATCTTCTTCTTCTTTACCTGCACCTATTTATTTTTTTTAGCAAAGAATTCTGTGGCTAGGAAAGTACAAAAAAATAAGAGTGAGGTGGAGCTGGAGAATATGATCTCTAAGAAAATATGACTAGATGTCAGGCAAAAATGGAAGCCCAACTCTCTGGATCCTAAAGTCTTTCCCCAACATGAGGACTAGGAACCTGTGTTTTTAAACAAACAAGTAAGAGCCCTGGCTTACAGTTTTCAAACACCCTTCAAAATATGGAATGGCATCACTCATTCGCTGAGGCTGACATTGCAAGGTATAGAAAAAAGCCCAAGATGTATTGCTGTCTTCAGCTATGAGCAAAACGCATTTTATATAGATATATCCTGAGAATTTTCATCAACCCCCTTCCTGCTCCTGCTCCAAAGGTAACTCTAAAGAAAACACACACTGCACTCAGGGTTCGGTTTTGGTTTTTGCCAGAGATTTATGAAAGAGAGAGAAAGAATGAGGAACACATGC
Organism: Podarcis liolepis; assembly: GCF_965112155.1. Classification (NCBI taxonomy): domain Eukaryota; kingdom Metazoa; phylum Chordata; class Lepidosauria; order Squamata; family Lacertidae; genus Podarcis; species Podarcis liolepis. The sequence goes on along the minus strand of NC_139561.1, from coordinate 72,753,787 downwards.
AGATGTCAGATTACATGTTGGAAGGTGTTCAAATGCTGTGACAATGACAGCCATTAGAAAAGCATAACCTTGAATAGATGGGGAAAGAATCGGAGCGACAAATGCTTGAACAATGGTGGTGTCTATCAAACTGCTTCTGCAGCGCTGCTATGGGGAGGGAGACAGTTTGTGGCAGCATCAACAGGTGTCAGTAGAGCGGCAATCCAGATATCATGCATCACTCTCTAACAGCCTTTCTCAACTTTGGGTCCCCAGATGTTGTTGAACTACAACTCCCATCACCCCTAGCTAGCAAGGCCAGAGCTCAGGGACGATGGGAGTTGTAGTCCAACAACATCTGGGGACCCAAGGTTGAGAAACAAACTCCCCAGCAGAAAAACAAACAAACCCAGTCAGTAAGAGAGATTAAGCTCCTGGCTAGCAAGGTTTGGGTCTTTCCAGTGTTGGCCCCATTTTTACGCCATGAACTGTCCATAGTCCCTTCGTCTGTGACTTTAAGAAACATTCCAAAAGAAGTTTTTATTTCAGTCACTTGCTCTTGATTGCTGTGTCTTACTGTCTCGTTTTTAAAGGCGGTGGTGGGCTCACTGCTTAATTTTGAAAGTGATCAGACCTCTGGCAAAACTTATCTTAAAGTTTATCATCCTCTGGAGGAGGTTTGCTGGGCAAGGAAGTGGATGGCAGAGGGAGATAAGGGGTGGCCCCATTCACTATTTGCTCTGGTCCTGCCCACTGTTAAGCTTCAGCTTTACTCGCCTGCATACTCCCTCCCTGCACCGAAAATTACACCCTCCAGGAGAGGACGCAGTTCTTGGAAGGGGGGGGGAAAGGTTGCTCGCCCCTGTTTAAAGGGATGAATCTAGGTTTGAAATTGTTGGTTTCATAAGTGCTTTATGATATGGCCTTGAGCCACCACCTTGCAAGAGCACTTGCCTTGAAATGTTCTGATAAAGAAATACAGTGGTACCACGGGTTACAGACGCTTCAGGTTACAGACGCTTCAGGTTACAGACGCTTCAGGTTACAGACTCCGCTAACCCAGAAATAGTACCTCGGGTTAAGAACATTGCTTCAGGATGAGAACAGAAATCGCGCGGCAGCGGGAGGCCCCATTAGCTAAAGTGGTACCTCAGGTTAAGAACAGTTTCAGGTTAAGAACATACCTCCAGAACGAATTAAGTTCTTAACCCGAGGTACCACTGTAAAAGTAAATAAAAATGAACCAGGCCGGAGGGCTGGCAGTGCCCCCTTCCCAGCTGGAGCATGGACTTCTTTGGGTGTCTGGTAAGGGTGACCTATAACCAGCCTCGTCTCTCTCTCTCTCTCCCCCCCCCCCCCGGGTCCCACGAAGTTGAAGCTGCAAGTGTTATGTGGGTGGGTGCATCTCGTCTAATGCGCACACATGTATTTCAGTTGCTTGAAAGCTTCGGATGCCACCCACCTTTCTGCCACAGTACACAGCATTCAAGGGAGCTTAGTAAAGTTTCATTAAAACCATCAACATCACCACAAAAAAACCCCCACCCCACAGCTGACAGCAATGAAACAAAACAGCAATGGAAACACTTCTGTAGTATAAACTGTTTCTACAAGCCAAATTGACCATATAGTAAAATTAAACATCTGCCTGCCTGTCGGTCTATTATGCAACCTGGTTTACAAAAACAAAATAAAATACATTAGGTGGTGGTGAGGGATCCATTAGCAGTGGGATCCTCTACTCAAAAGTAAGTTATTATTTTTATTCCATTATTTATTCAACTTATACACCGCCCTATACCTGGAGCTCTCAAGGCGGTTCACAACTCCCCTGGGTCCCCAGTTCCACTGAGTTCCAGGATTATGCAGCAATCCTAACCTGCCACGTACCCGCCACCTTCGGAGCCATTGTCATATCCACAGCCTGGCCACTCATGGTGGCTGCTGCAGAAGGCTTGTGTGTGTGTGGAGGATGATTTAGCCTGATCCCTGCACCAGCTCCAGCGTGGTCTGGAACAGGCCAGCAATATTTGTGAGACTGGCTGGGGGTCTAGAGCAGGAGTCAGCAACATTTTTCAGCCGTGGGCCGGTCCACCGTCCCTCAGACCATGTGGTGGGCCGGACTATATGTTGAGGGGAAAAAATGAACAAATTCCTATGCCCCACAAATAACCCAGAGATGCATTTTAAATAAAAGGACACATTCTACTCATGTAAAAACACAATGATTCCCAGACCGTCCAAGGGCCGGATTGAGAAGGCGATTGGGCTGCATCTGGCCCCGGGGCCTTAGGTTGCCTACCCCTGATCTAGAGGTTCCTGGGATGGCTCAGCCTCCACCCTAGAACAGCTTTCTACAAGACCTCTTGTATCACCCTGAGTGGAGGGGCACATACACTCAATCCGCACACCCCACATCCCAGTATGTGGGGAGTGGGTGGATTGCTCTGTGCCCTATATAGGCTGAACTTCCTATATCTCCTTACAGTGCAGGCCTTCCCCGCCACCACACATCCCCCTTGACGTCGCAACAATGTCAGGTGGCGATTGTCAGGGCTTCAAGCTTCCTTCCTGCCTAACGGTAGGGCCGGCCCTCAGTTGTTTGTGCCTACTCTCCCCCCACCCCCGCCATTGTGCATTATTTGGCTTCTCAAAAACAAAGCCATCAAAGCTTTCAGAGTTAAAAGCAGATCTCTCGACAAAAGAATACACGGGAGGGAAGGATGCAAGGTGATGCTAGCAGGCGTGGGTGACACAATAAGCAATTTCTGAGAGGAAAGGAGGGTTTAAAAAAAAATCAAACAAATTATTCCGTGTATCTGTGGGTAGCAGTTATGGGAATTATTAAATTTTACTTCCTGGCATAAGAAGATAGGGAAAACCTGAAGGCCTCCCGGTCTCCTCCAGTTTCACAGTTCTGTTGTACTTTGGCTTTGATTGGCATTAAAAACATTGTGTACAATATGGAGAGGGCAATAATTCTCTCTCAAGCACACTAGAACTTGGGGTGACTCTGCAAAATTGATAAGTTGGCAGCAGGTCTGGGACAGAAGTGTTTCTTCCTGCAATGCATAATTGATGGATTTCCATTGCCTCAAGATTTGGCGCACTCTCTTAGATGAAGGATTCAACCAGCTTTAGCCAACCCGATGGCCTCTAGATGTTTTAGGATACTGCTCCCAGCTTCCCAGCCAGCACAGGATACTTGATTCGCTCCCTTCTTCCCAGTTTTCCATTCATTTCTCAGTCCTCATTCTATGCCCACTGAATATGTCCGGTAGTCCTCAGGCCATTTTGATTCCTCTTCCTTCACCTCCACCCAGGACTGAGGAAAAAATTAACAGAAAACAACTTTCTAACAATTTTTTGAATACGCCCTTTTTTCAAATGTCCTCCCCTTCAAAAATAAAATCTTCAAAATTTGACTTTTTTTTTAGGATATTCAAGAAATATCCTCTTGAACTGCTGGAGAATTTCAATTCTTCCCGGAGGACACTCAGAGAAATGGCCTCCCCAATTTCACCATCCATCAATTTTGGGAGCAACTGATGATCCGATTGTAATATCATTTACTATTATTTTAATATTGTTGCAGGAAGTATTGGGCTTGGTCCCCATCAGGATCCAATTTTAATATTGTTGTTCAATATTATTTTAATATTGCTGCTTGGCCTCTTCCAGTCCCCTCTTATTAGTTCTTTGCTTCGTTCAACCACTAATAAGATCTAATAACAGAGATTCACTCAACACCGAGAGAGACGAAATTTATCAGAAGAGAGTTTTCTGATAAAAAACAGTTGGGAAAATTCCCTACCTCCCTGCAAAAATATTTGGCAAAACAGCCCCGCCCCTATTTTGCTGCCCACAAATAGTGCAGATTTATTTTATTAATTTGCTTAGCCTTTTCTACCCCTAAAGATTTTTCATACTTCTGCAAACCTCAGAGTTTCCCTGACCATGCTAACACCTTCCTCTTGTATACAGTCAGTGCCAGTTTGGCTCTATAAGGACTGGCTCTTAAAAAATTGAGACCATTATTGATGCAGCTTTCATATTCAAAGACAGTATACCTGATACTGCAAACAGATAACTAAAGATTGTTATATCACTACCATGCCTGCTTGTGGCATTCTCATGACATCTCTGACAGGTCACTGTAGGAGACAGTATATGACCTTTGGTCTGACCCAGCAAATCAGTTTCTGTGCTGGGCATTTTGGGATGGGTATATTTCCATTGCTGTTAACAAGGTGGCCGGACGTTCCACATGCCAAGCGGCAGAAACTTTTACTCCAAGGCTTTGCCAATTTTGTGGGTTGCCAAGGTCAGCTCGAGGTATTTTGCTGGTTCCCATGAAGGACAAAATGGCGTCCCTTCCATTGCACAGACAGAAACTGACCAGACCAGCAGGTGAATGTTAGTTCAACACTTGTTTTAGGGTAGCATTCCCCACCACACCTAACAGGCTAGTTAAGGCAGTGCAGGGCAAACTGCATGGCCTACACAGCTCGGGCCTTCATTGCTAGCACATTTGCAAAGCTAAGCAGGGTCCAGTATGGTTTCAAATTGGATGGAGGACCGGGTGTTGAGATTCCTTCATTGCAGGGGGCTGAACTAGATTGGGTCACTCTATGGTTATGTTATTACGATTCTATTATCTTCATCTCGCCACATTTCCCTGCTACCTCACTCAGCCTATTGGTAGGCCCAGCCCTCAAGTGATGCAGAACCACTTTCAAGTGACACTGAAATATATTCAGAGTTGAGAGTGGATTTTATGCTCTTTATTCAGCTCATAGTGGTGAGGAGGAATGAAAGTTCCCCCAAAGTATCTGCTGTGTATACATTATTTACACAATGGGCTGCACGTGATTGGCTAATTCCGGAATTCTTCTGTAGGCAAATCAGGTTGTGGATTCACTTCCATCTGGAGCTGGATTGGGTGGCTCCTGCAGACCAATCATACTGCTGCATTGTTCTAGGACCAATCAGACTGCTGCATTCCGAATCCTATTGTTCTAGGACCAATCAGACTGCTGCATTCCGAATCCTATTGTTCTAGGACCAATCAGACTGCTGCATTTTGGATCCTATTCAACTCAGTACATAACAGACACAAAACTCTTCCTGGAGAGCGGTGTGATCCTGCATGCCTTTATTTCTTCCTTGCCTTTTTTTGTCCCAGCTGTTCCTTGTTTGTGGCTTTCCCCCACCTACCTAGCTAGAGTCATCCAGGATGAAGTGGAGCTATCTGCCAAGCCCCGTGGTTCACTCAATGGGATCTCTTTTATGCCATGTGGATGAAGAGGAAGAGATGATTAAAACTGGTAACCTTGGCCCTTTTCGGCACAAGATGAAGGGAACACTTCCATCCTACATACGAGGCACTGTGCGAGCTCAAAGAGGAGATGGCTGACAGCGAAGACAATCAAAGCGCTTTTGTCAGTCAAAAAGGGAATAGTTTGTTCTCAAGGAAGGAACAGCAGCGGGGAATCTGCTTTGTGGATAAGTTTCTTTTGCAGAGGAGGCAGCTGAGAGGCAAATGGGTACCCTGTGGGATATCAGAGAAGATTTGGATGGGGGAGATGGAGCAGACACAACCTGCGAGTCTCTTTCCTGCTTCTCCAAGCAAGAGACAGTTTTGCCCCTTGCGTTGCTACTATCCAGTTGAGACAACTGGGGATACATAAAATAGGATTGGACAGACTCATGGGAGTGTTGGGTTTGAAGATACCCCTAAGGATCATCTCGTCCAATCACCTGCAATGCAGGAATCACAGCTAAATAATCCCTGGCAGATGGTCCTCCAACCTCTCTTTAAAACCCTCCATTGAAAGAGAATCCGTCACCTTATGAGGTAGTCCCTTCCATGGTCAAACAGCTCTTACCACCAGGAAGTTCTTCCCAATTATTTACTCAGAATCTCCTTTCTTGTCATCCGAATCCACTATTTTGGGTCCTTGCCTACTAGAGCAGCAGAAAACAAGCTTGCTCCATCATCCGTTCGACAGCCCTTCAGATATTTGAAGGTGGCTATCATATCACTTCTCAGTTTTCTCTTCTCCAAGCTAAACATACCCAACTGCCACCACCACCATCTCGGGACACAGCTGCTGTGTGGTGGCTGGCAAGTCTATCCGTCACCATCCAACCACAGCCTTGCTGTCTGCTTTCAGGGACTGTGTGCTGGTCCCGGGGGGAGAAGGTACTAATACCGTAGCCGAAGTTCAGTCCAGAGTCACTAGCAGGGTAGACGATCACTAGATGAGATGCGAGGTCCGAAACAGGGAGCCGGGCGGGGAAACAGGAACGCTGGTAAGGCAGCAGCAGGAAGCCAGGCGGGGAACAGGAACACTGGTAGGGCAGAAACAGGGAGCCAGGCGGGGAACAGGAACACTGGTGGGTCAGCAGCGGGCAGCCGGGTGAGGAACAGGAACACCGGAGAGTCAGAAGCAGGAAGCCGGGCGAGGAACAGGCACACTGGGAGTGCAGATCTAGGTCTGGGTAAAAGCAGGTACTCCACAATGACGTTGCTCCCGCAACCTGGGACCGGGCTGCCTGACCTTTATCTTCTTCTAAGGCCGGGGGCGGTCCCGGCCCCCAGGAGCCCCGCCTCTCCTGGCCTTAAGGCGAGCACTCCTCCTGGGAGAGACCAGTTCCCTTCGCCTCTCTGCCCTAAGTCTCTGCAGTTCAGGAGAGGCCGAAGGGTTACTGGGCCCCGGGGGAGGCTCACCTGTAGACACTGAGTCCTCCAGCACCTCTGGGGCCAGAATGGTTTCACCTGGTGCCTGCCCCTGAGGATCTGGCACAGGTGCAGGCTCCTCAGCATCTAGGCCTTGCCCCAGTTCAGCCGGCCCTGGAGGCGGGGACTCCTGTGCCGGCTGGGATTCCTCCGGTTCACTCTCAGACTCGGAATCCCAGGCCATCACAGACTGAGACCAGCCGGGCGACCAACCCCAGCATGATAGCTAAGTGGCGAAAGAAGCGAATACGCAGGCTGAAGCACAAAAGGAGAAAGATGAGCCGGAGGGCCAAGTAAATGTCTCACAGTCAGGGCTATTTTTCTAGAAGAAGACGTGCCAGAACTCATCATGAACGCCTCCCTTGTTCTCTTCTAATGGCAATGGCGCCCACCTGAGAGGTGCTGAAACTGAGTTTTGGTAAGTTCTGGCTGAAAAAAAGCCCTGCTCACAGTGCTGCTGAAGCTGCAGAACAGAGTGTGGAAGCGTGGGCCTTGAAAAGCTGATTTCCAGATAATGCCAATTTCTGCACCCACCGCACCCCACTTCCTACGCCACCGGATAGAAGACTCCTTGCCTATCTTCAGGAGATTCAATCTTAAAGCTTCGGAGCTGTGATATTTCAAGAGGGTTGTGGGTCCCTGAGCTTTAATCTTCTGGACTGATCTTGTTCTTTGTAGCATGATGTAGTGATTGTATACAATAAAATTCCTTTTTTTGTGGGGCGGGGGGAGAAATAAAGCAGGGTTGTCAACTTTTTAATTGGCCCCTGAAAGCTGCACCATTAACAGGACAAGATGGGGAGGTTTTATCTTCAAATGTGAGTGGGTGAGATTTTTTACTGCATGGAGCTAAGTAAGCAAGATTACCTGATAATTCCTGCACTGTTTAGGGAAGTTTTAAATGACTAATGTTTTAATTTATTTTTAATCTCTGTTGGAAGGTGCCCAGAGTGGCTGGGGAAACCCAGCCACATGGGCGGGGTACAAATAAATTATTATTATTATTATTATTATTATTATTATTATTATTATTATGCACACTGCATCTTGCCATCATGGCCACAGTTAAAAGGCATAGCTGCAGGGGCTAGTTGAAAAGTTGGCAACCCTGTGATCGAGGCAGTGGTCTTGGCCCCGATAGCTGGGCATTGTTCACTCTTCGTTTAGAAATCATGCTCTGGCAGCATCTAATAAAGTCATATCTAATCTCTCTGTGGAGATGAGTGCATCTTCCTCTTTCTTCAGAAGGAAATGAAAAAGATGAAACAGAGTCTTAGGAAAGTATGATGAAAAGCCAGGCTGAGTTTCCTTCTAAGCACCGGTGCCATCAGAGCAGGACTTTAGGGGAAAAGCCCAAAGACCCACTCAGAAAAATGAGCAGGAGGTCCCCTCCCAAAAAAAAGCCAACACAGAAGGGCTGACTGAGCCCCTCTTGATGTAAGTGATGATGATTATACACTCTAAAGATGAAGCCCCCAAAGACCAGTGAAGTCTAAAATCACCCCACAACACTTCTGCTTCCAACTTAGGATCTGAGCTCCTGTGTCCTGGCAAAAAGGAGCAAAATGAGGCAGTTACCAAGGTGATATGAACTCGGGGGAAAGAGAGCGAAAACCAGTCGCTGAGCACCAGGACCCTGGAGAATGTTTTCTCCATTTTGCACTCTGATAATCATTGGAGGCCACATGTAAGGGTTGCGGTCTTCTCCTTGTATGGCGCATCATTGGGTCCACCTGCTGTTTGGGCTCCCTGCTTTCTACCCCACAAGTCACAGTGGGCACCAACCGCCACCGCTGAGACTGCACTGAGATCAGTGAGGTTTACTCTCAAGTTACTAGGGAGGAAGTGCTGCTGAGCTTAGAGATTTACACCAGCGTGAAGATACATATGGTTGCCCTGCTTAAAAAGTCTTACCAGGTATTTAAATGCACAGTCAGGGTGGGATGTGTTGCATTCAGGTGTCACAGCTGTCATGTTATTCATTGAAACATTAATTGCTCAGGAGGAAGACAGTCAAGAAGAGCACCTCAAATTATCCTATCCGACTGTTTTCATGCACTAAATCAGCCATGCTTCTTATTGAACCTTAACTAATTGTGTAGCAGAGAGACAGGTGGTGTTATATGGGGAAATGGCTTGTTAGAAAGGCTTGGAGGTAGAGACATCTGGGTGTAGAGTTGGATGAGAAGAAGGTACTCTGGGTTGCAGATTTATTTAAATCAGGCTGTAGTGGCAATTTTGCAAGCCCCAAATTGTGAGTTTTTTGGAAAACAAACTTTTGGAATCTAGTTAGTCCACGTAGTAGAGCATTGGTATGCAGGCAGAGAAATCAACACACATGAACAGCATTTGAGTGGTTTCAGGAGCCATCAAAAGATCCCTAAGATTTATGAATATATGCACTGGAGCATCACAATAGGCCATCATTTGTGGCAGGGGTGGAGACCAGTCACCTTCCACGCGTTGATGGACTTCAGCTATCCTATCAGCCAGCATAGCCAACAGTCAGGGTTGATGGGAGTTGTAGTCCAGTAATATCTGATAGGACACCAGTTCCGCAGCCCTGGTGACAGACACAAAGCTAGCCCACTGTGGTAAGATGTACTGTATTTCTATTTAAGTGGTAGTCATTGGTCCTAAACAGTGTATGTGTGTGTGTGTGTGTTAGCATATGCAAATATGCCCTTTCATCCTGTTTTTTTGGTAATGCATAAGCAGCCACAGTGATCCCTCCTTATGATTGTCTCTACAGAACAGAAAAGCTGAACAGCCAGCCTGCAATGGAGGTGGCAGGCCAGAGGTTTCTCATTCCTGATGTAGACAGTAATGAGCAAGACAGACATACCGTGTTACTTCGTTCTGTATGAGATGGCTCCTTATATAATCCCAGTGTAACAATGTGGGTGAGATATGGTGATCTTGTATTTATTGTAATTATATATGTATGTTCTGACTTCTGAGAGTCCCATGGACTGCAAGAAGATCAAACCTATCCATTCTGAAGGAAATCAGCCCTGAGTGCTCACTGGAAGGACAGATCCTGAAGCTGAGGCTCCAATATTTTGGCCACCTCCTGAGAAGAGAAGACTCCCTGGAAAAGACCCTGATGTTGGGAAAGATGGAGGGCACAAGGAGAAGGGGACGACAGAGGACGAGATGGTTGGACAGTGTTCTCAAAGCTACCAGCATGAGTTTGACCAAACTGTGGGAGGCAGTGGAAGACAGGAGTGCCTGGTGTGCTCTGGTCCATGGGGTCACAAAGAGTCGGACACAACTAAACGACTAAACCACAACAATATGTATGTTTTAATAGATCTCATATTTGTGTGTGAGAGTCCTTGTCAGGGAAAAAGGCAGGATATATATTAATTATACAACACTAGAGGAACCTGTGGCCCTCCAGATACTGCTGGACTACAACTCCCATCATCCTTGAACACTGGCTATACAATGACCAGGGCTGATAAGATTTGAATCCAAAAACACCTGGAGGGTCACAGGCTTCCCATGGCTGTTTTAGGGTTCCTCAAGATGACCTGTTTATTCAGCATTCATCCTGATTCATTTACACAAAGCTTATGTAGAGGTTAGACTATGTATGTTCTTTGTTAGACATATGGTTGTGATTTATTTACGGGGTCATTGTATGACAGAGAACATTCCCTTTGGAGCCATCCTGATTTGTCTGTGGATCATTTGCACATCTTCCTGTTAATCATTCGTTCATGTCACACTTTTTTGTGCATTTGCCCATCACTTTCCTAACAGCAAAAAGTCAGGGTTTTTTATATAGTGGATTTGTTGTGCTAGGGCAGCAGAGCACTTCAGTTACAAACCTAAAGATCCATGTTTGAATTCCTCCTACATAGTATGCTGGCTGGGTCTTATGGGAATTGTGTTCTAAAAGAGCTGGAGGTTTGCAAATATGGTCTAGAGACACCCTTAAACAACCAAGGTAAGATTTAAATGGGTGGCACCAAAGTGAATTGCAGCGTTTTTGTTCCTCCTTCTTTATCTGCCAGCAGGTGGCAGTATCTGCTTTGTTTAGCTGTTGTAATAAAAAAGGAATGTCATCTCGGTGGGGTCCCTAAAGCAGCAGGTGTGATTAGTCTGCTCCTACAGCTGTGGGATCCCTCAGAGCCCATCCTTTCAGTTGAATGCCGATCCACAGTTCATCGGGCACAAATGGCTGTCCTGGTGACTGGCAACCAATTAAGGTGTCGAAATTTTCAGCATGGAAAAGAAATGTTCTTGCAGAAGCACTTGTGTAACTCAGACAATTATATTATTTGAAGAAACCTATTTTGAGTTCTTTTTGAGATGCCAATTGCCGAAAGCTTAAACTGCCTTTAGTGGAGGGCGTCAGAGAGCTGCATTAATACACTTCTGGCTATCATCAGTCAGCATCAAGAAAAAACATCCTAACAGCTTTATGGAGGATGTGGGCAGATCTGTGTGGGAACAAGGGGCACAAACCACAGCAAAGATTATTCCAGTTTCTCATAAGTTAGAAACGTCACTGCTTTGGTTCCGACTGTCAATAAGGAACAGCCCAAGCCAAAAGGCATGGTAGCCAGCCGGTTACCATTTGATTGATCATATTGTTGTGAGGGTTTTTTGGGTGGGGAGCGGGGGCTAGGCTGTATGCCTGAGTCCCTTCTAATTCCTGGAATCAGCAAAGATCCAATTGCTGGAATGGCCCCCTAAGTAAGGGTCTTAGAGTAACAAAGGAAGTGGCTCTGTGCCAGAGGGCTGTTGGTGAGGAGGACAAGGGCCAGAGGGCTGCGCGTGTGAATTGGGCCAGAAGGAAGAGGTAGGCAGAAGCCTGAGAGGGAGAGATATGCTTGATTTCTTCGTGAATCCAAGGCTGTGGCTATGGGAGAAGCAGGACCTTATGGGGTGTTAATGCTGTGAGCCCCTCCATCATAGGCTCAGGTTGTATATGTGTGTAAATAAGCCATATATCATAAAAACACCACAAGTCTCTGCTGTTCCTCATTCCGAGGATACTGAACCCTGGGTAAGTGCCTGGAATCCTTGGAATCTTTCACTGTTCAGAGATTGGGGTGGTGTACAACAATATTATTTATTTCAGTTTAAGATAATTAAGTGGTGTGTGTGTGTGTGTGTGTGTGTGAGAGAGAGAGAGAGAGAGAGAGAGAGAGAGAGAGAGATTCACTGTTTGACCATTCAAAGCAATGGCGTCACATCCCTGGGTTAGGCTCAGAATTGAGACAGAAAAACCAAATCTATTTTTCTTCAAATCCAGAGAGACAGGGAAGGGTGGCAGAGCATCTGGTTTGCATGCAGAAGGTCCTGAGTTCAATTCCTGACGTCTTCAGGTGAGACTGGGAATGTCCTCCCGTTGGTACCCTGGAAAGCCACTGCCACTCATGGTATACAATACTGAACTAGCCGGAGAACTGAAGCAGAGTTAGCAACCTGCTTTAAAACTACTCCCAAATCCCTAGCTGGCATAGAAGGAACATAGGAAGCTGCCTTATAGCAAGTCAGACCACTGATCTACCTGACTTTGTACTGCCTACTGTCAGTGTATCACCATAAGAACAAAAGGAGTGCCTGGCTGCTGGATCAAGTCCGGCACCCAAATCCCACAGTAACCAAGCAAGATGCCTGTGGGAAACCTGTAAGCAGGATTTGAGCAGAAGAGCAATAGCCCTTCCTGCAGCTTTCAACAGAATCATTGCTGCCTCCACCCATGCAAAGCTTATATTTGACCACAGAGCTATGGCACGCCTTCCCCTAATTTTTCTTTTTATAGGTACGATCTCTTTACCTGGGCTAGCACTGCAAACAACAGCTCTGACTAGCAAACCATCCAGCCACAACATCAAAAGAAGCTGCCTTGTACTAAGCTGCACTGGCTCCCGGTGGAGTACAGGGTCAGATTTAAGGTGCTGCTTTTGACCTTTAAAGCCCTTCACGGCCTAGGACCCTCGTACCTACGGGACCGCCTCTCCTGGTATGCCCCACGGAGAGCCTCAAGGTCCATAAAGAACAACACCCTAGTGGTCCCAGGCCCTAAGGAAGTTAGATTAGCTTCAACCAGAGCCAGGGCCTTTTCAACTCTGGCTCCAGCCTGGTGGAACGCTCTGCCTCATGAGACCAGGGCCCTGCAGGATCTGATTTCTTTCTGCAGGGCCTGTAAGATAGAGTTGTTCCACCTGGCCTTTGGCTTGGAGCCAATTTGATTCCTTCCCCCTCTTTCTTTTCCTTTCTCCTCCTGCGATGAGGTTTCAATATTTTAATGTTGCATTTTAATTTTGTTTTTAAGTTGTATTCATTCAATTTGTTTTTATTATTGCTTGTTAGCTGCCCTGAGCCCAGCCTTGGCTGGGGAGGGCGGGGTATAAATAAAAATTATTATTATTATTATTAGAGGCCACCGGTCTGCCTAGCTCAGTATTGTCCATTCTGACTGGCAGCGTTTCTTCAGGGTTTCAGGCGGAGGCTTCCCCAGCCCCACTTGACACGTCAGGAGTTGAACCTGGGTCTTTCTGCATGCAAAGCAGATGCGCTACCAGCCGAGCGCCGTGTCCTTCTCAAAACACCCTTGCAGCTAAGTGCCCTGCCTATTCCACACCTCATTGTTCTTGTACAAATTGAAGAAAATGGGTATTTGAATAACTTTCTTGAACCGAGTGGCTCCGGGATAAATTTATGACTGCAGCGTTATCCTCGTCGTCAGATTTAATGCAGTGGAACCAGCTTTTTCAAGGAGTGGTAGATTGCATTTGTGGGGTGAGACATTTCAAGTAATGAAGTGCCTGGAACAGACAATAAACTAACCGTGTTCCTTCAGTAGGAAAGCAAAGCCTTTAATGATATGGATCCTGTCCTTACAACTCAGAAGGAAGGACAGATTAAGGGCACTTGAATCCATTTTCTTCTTCTTTTTCTTTTGAGAAAGGAGAAAACAAAACCAGAATGAAAGAGCCCAAGAAATGCCGTGTTATGAGTATTTATGCTTCTGCTTCAGAAGGTCTTGAAAATGACCAAGAAAAAGAGAGGTCCTGTTATCATTGTGGATGCCAAACCAATGTGGTTTTTCCCCCTCCACAGATCTGCCGTGATAAATGTTGATGATTGCAGTCAGTGGGTTTTCCCACATCATGGCCAGGAGCTGAATACAGCCTTCCAGCCTTCCCTTTCTGGCTCTTGGAACTCTCCACAGGCCACACCCCTTCTCCACAGGCCACACCCCCTCACCAGCCCTGCTTCACACCTGGACTGAGTGTTTATGCCTGGCTGGAATGTGTCCTTGAACTAAGATCATGCCTTTTGCTTGTACAGAAAGAAGACAAATAGGGGTGTGTGAGTGTGTATAGAAAGTAGCCTACTGTACAAAGGTAAAATTCACATTGTTCTGCCCACTTTTGCCTCTGGCCCCACCTATCACAGATATGCAGCCCTTGGGAGATTGCCTAGAAGGGCTCAAGAGCTGAACAAAATTCCCCCAGTCTGGACCTGGCAACCCATTTGTTTACAGTGGTACCTCTAGTTACAAACTTAATTTGTTCCGGAGGTCCGTTCTTAACCTGAAATCGTTCTTAACCTGAGGTACCACTTTAGCTAATGGGGCCCCCCCTGCTGACGGTGTGCGATTTCTGTTCTCATCCTGAGGTAAAGTTCTTAACCCAAGGTACCACTTCCGGGTTAGCGGAGTCTGTAACCCGAAGTGTTTGTAACCCAAGGTGTTTGTAACCTGAGGTACCACTGTATTAATTAGTTAGACGGGGTGAGCTCCTGTTGCTTTGTCCCTGCTCCTGCCAACCTAGCAGTTCGAAAGCACATCAAAGTGCAAGTAGATAAAAAGGTACCGCTCTGGCGGGAGGGTAAATGGCATTTCCGTGCACTGCTCTGGTTTGCCAGAAGTGGCTTAGTCATGCTGGCCACAGGACCCGGAAGCTGTACGCCAGCTCCCTCAGCCAATAAAGCAATATGCGCACCGCAACCCCAGAGTCGGCCATGACTGGACCTAATGGTCAGGGGTCCCCTTACCTTTACCTAGTTAGAATGAATCAGTAAAAATTTACTAACTAACTAACATACATACATATTAGATTACTCGTATGAAGCTTTTTGTTCTGCTGGTATATGTGCGCCCAGCACATTGGTGAGCCCTAGATTAATTACAACCACCCCTGCTCCCTGCACTATACCCAAAAGGATTTTATTCTCCACCTTCAGGTGCCTATAGCCTCTGATCCTGGATGCCACATAAGCCATCATAGCTAGGGATGGGGGAGAAATCCAGTTTGCATTTAGGGGTGAACTTATCTAATTAGCACTTTCCAAAATATGTGAACTGAAATACAGCCATCCTGAAGAATTTGCAAGCCTCAGAATTTTGCAACGTGGTTCTCCAGCCAAGAAATGTGTACAAAAATACACATGTATATAAGTGCATGCTTGAGTGAAAATGCATTCTATTAAGGGGAATTCCTTGCAAAAATGTGTACGCTAAGAGAATTTTCATGCATTTTCATTATGTGGAATTGTGGAGAGCCACACTTAAGGCTGGGAAAATGAGAAACTGAAATTGACATATTCACCCATTCCTGATCATGACTAGTGGCCACTGAGATCTTTATCCTCCATGACACCTGGGGCCTTCCTGCACGTAATGCATGCTCCGTACCAGTGGCCCATGGTCCTTCCCTGGACATTTTGCTGCAGCCTCCTCTTTTCAGAGTCCCAAGCTTGGTCTCCCTCCAACTCTTCAAACTTTCTCTCAAGGGCACAACAGCGAGCTCATTCGCAACTCCCGCCTGTCAGCTGCATCTCTTGGGCTGTCAGTCAAAGGCTTTATTGATTCATTTTTGCAGAACTGTGGACTGTCACATTCCTATGGCAACAGATTGCCCGTCCAGAGGTGGCTCCTTTTGGGTAGGAAATGTTGTTGCAAGTCCCTGAGATGAGCGGAGACAAATTCAGGGCAGAGGAAAGCAGAGTTGGGGGGGCACATACATTTCACATTAAAGACACATCCAGCCTCGTGCAGCAGTCGCAACCTGCTCTGAAGGACACAGGGGACGCATAAGAAGTCACTCAATCTGGCAGGGTTGTAGGGCAAAGTATAGCATAATATGAAAGTGCTATTTAAAATGAGACCAGTTAAGAGGTGGTTATCTTTTTGGTTGAGTTGCATGCTTGCTAAAAAGAAAGGAAAGGACAGGACAATTAATGGGCAACCTTGGATCGTTTAATTTTTGGAGAGGGGGCAGGTATACCTTGCAACATGTCCTTGACACAATAATAGCACTAAAAGTGGTGGAGTTATACTGGGCCATTCACATATGACTCCACTTTATCAGTTGATCTGCAATGCTCCTCTCAAAAACCAGACCAAATAAATGTAAAAATGAAATGAACTGGAATACTGGTGGTGTAAAAATTGCCAGGCTTTCATCAGGAAGTTACAAGAAATGCACTGATTGGAAATGATGTGGCACATCAGACATGTGTGTGCAGATGCAAACAGTATTGAAAATGAGATCGTGTATAACTGCCGCAATAAAATCCTGAGTGAAAATCATCAGGAATGTGCAATAATAATAATAATATAAAAGGTATGAAGACCCCCCCCCTTTTCCCTGTTGAGGGCTGAATTTCCCCAGAATTATTCTACCAGGGGAGGGGCATGCCAAGGGTAGGCGGGGCCAGAGTTGATGATGAGTGGAGCCAGAGACTAATGTACAGTGGTACCTCAGGTTACATATGCTTCAGGTTACATACGCTTTAGGTTACAGACTCCGCTAACCCAGAAATATTACCTTGGGTTAAGAACTTTGCTTCAGGATGAGAACAGAAATCGTGCTCCGGCGGCGCGGTGACAGCAGGAGGCCCCATTAGCTAAAGTGCTGCTTCAGGTTAAGAACAGTTTCAGGTGAAGAACGGACCTCCGGAACGAATTAAGTACTTAACCTGAGGTACCACTGTATTCTGGATTAACTAATACAGCATAAAGGCTATCCTGTATCAATTTTTCACTGTAGCTGCCACAGATTATAATTCCCAATCCTTTGTAGGTCTGCTCAGAAGTAAGCCTCACTGGTCTTAATGAGTCTGCTATGAAATAAGTATGCAGAGATGTGCTAAAATAAAAAAATAGTAGAACAGCCCAATACAGCCAGCCACTAGTCTGGAAAACAAATGAAAGGAATTTATTCCCCAAGTCATACAACTGTTGTAGGGGGCAGCAGGGAGTAAATCTACTTTTATGAAATAAAGAATTGCCTCTTTTAGTCATTCTGAAACGACACAGAAAGGAAGGGAAAAGCCCACTTTTGAAAGCTAGGAAGAAAAAGGAGGAAACTAACAGGAAGGGAGTAGTTCTAAGTTTATGCTTTAGGCAGGCCTTTGTTTCATATAGCTCCTGACAGCTACAGCTACTGACGTGGGTTTGGATTTGGATTTGATATCCTGCTTTATCACTCCTCTAAGGAGTCTCAAAGTGGCTAACAATCTCCTTTCCCTTCTTCCCCCACAACAAACACTCTGTGAGGTGAGTGGGGCTGAGAGAAGTGTGACTAGCCCAAGGTCACCCAGCAGCTGCATGTGGAGAAGCGGAGACGCGAACCCGGTTCCCCAGATTACAAGACTACCGCTCTTAACCACTACACCACACTGGCTCTTGGGTGCAGCTCTCCAAGGTGTTAGAAAAGGTGTTCTCCCAACCCTACTTGGCGATGCTGAGGATTAGTAAAAAATGCTATATAGAACCTCCCTATTCAAAGTCAGTATATCTGAATACTCCATACTGATGTCAAACAGAGGACTTCCACTGCCAAGCCAGTGCTGCAAACAAGATTCCAACTAGTTGGAGCCTTAATTGGATTACCTAGGGGCTCTTATATTTACCATGCGTGAAAGCACCTTCACATTGTACGCCATCAGCGCGCCGCATGAAACCAAAATTTAGGTTGCTTGGCCCTGTTTCAGGTTTAGCTTGCAGGTTACAGTGTTGAAAATAGGACAGGAGTTGGGATTTGCCTGAAACTCCAACATTAATATTCAGCCCTGTTTCAACATGCTCCGGTGCAGAGAATAGTCAAGCAGAGGTGAACGTCAAGGATGAGCGTTTAGAACTGAGTGTGCAAATGAGCTTTCAAAGCTTTCTGCTCCTATGGGCTCATTAGAATACCCCGACAGTGATTTCAAGAGTCATTTGTACTCTTGTCTAAACATTTATTTGCATACCAAGAAGGGAACCTCTAATCACCGTGATGATTAGGTACCACCAGATGGCCTCTTCACCCTTGAGCAGGCCGCCAAAAGTCTCGCTCGGAAACTATTCATCAGGCAGCACAGCTCTGAATAGTAGCAGCTAGTGGTCATTAGTGCTGGTGGGCTGGAAGTTAGAGAGATCAACAATACGTGGAGCCGGAGCCAGAGCCAATTACAGGGAGGCCCCCCCCCCCCCCGTGACGCAGATGTAGGGAACCAGAGAGCCAGTGTGGTGTAGTGGTTAAGAGCGGTAGACTCGTAATCTGGTGAGCTGGGATCGCTTCCCCGCTCCTCCACATGCAGCTGCTGGGTGACCTTGGGCCAGTCACACTTTTTTGAAGTCTCTCAACCCCACTCACCTCACAGTGTTTGTTGTGGGGGAGGAAGGGAAAGGAGAATGTTAGCTGCTTTGAGACTCCTTTGGGTAGTGATAAAGCGGGATATCAAATCCAAACTCTTCTTCTTCTTCTTCCTTCAGACGTTGCCAGGCCGCAACCCCCATTGTCCCTAATTGGCCCTACTGGGCGGGAGTCCAGCACCACCTAGACTCCCAACACGTGCTCTGAGTGGTTGTATGTCCAGGGTACTACCCTTAAATCCTTATCTCCTATCTCAAGTCACCGATATCGTCTGCAGGACCACAAGTAGTCATTCTCTAAGTTGGCAAGGCTCATCTGACAGCAACAAGAAAATGAGTCTTTCGTATCATCAGCCCAGTCCTGGAGAATGCTCTGCCTGTAGATATTCAGCCAGCACCTTCTGTTTCATGCTTCATGCCACCAAGTGTAAGCCAACAGTTAAGAAAATATCTTTCTAGGAAATATCCTAAAGGTAAAGGGACCCCTGACCATTAGGTCCAGTCATGACCAACTTTGGGGTTGCGGCGTTCCTCTCGCTTTATTGGCCAAGGGAGCCAGCGTACAGCTTCCAGGTCATGTGGCCAGCATGATCTTCTCCAGTTTCTGTTAAACAATATTTCTTTTAAGTCTAGGTGTCTCAGAATCATTCATTTATTTTTCCCAGGAAATATCCTAGTTCTGGGTCGTTTGTTGTAAACCGCTTTTGTTTGTGTGTGTGAGTCTGTGTGAATAGCAGTACACAAATACTTTTTATAAATAAACATTTTTGAGACTGGAGGTAGGCTTGAGGTTGGCGGAGCACTGCCCCATTTGCCCAAATGTACCAGCTTTCAGGGACGCAGGTGGTGCTGTGGGTTAAACCACAGTGTCTAGGACTTGCTGATCAGAAGGTCGGCGGTTCAAATCCCCGCGACAGGGTGAGCTCCCATCGCTCGGTCCCTGCTCCTGCCAACCTAGCAGTTCAAAAGCACGTCAAAGTGCAAGTAGATAAATAGGTACCGCTCCGGCGGGAAGGTAAACGGCATTTCCGTGCACTGCTCTGGTTCGCCAGAAGCGGCTTAGTCATGCTGGCCACATGACTCGGAAGCTGTACACTGGCTCCCTCGGCCAATAGTGAGATGAGCACCGCAACCCCAGAGTCGGTCATGACTGGACCTAATGGTCAGGGGTCCCTTTACTTTACCTTACCAGCTTTCAGGGGCTCTGGATATCAGTGGCAGAGGTTATCTCCCTCTTGCCATTCTAAAAGCATCCGACTAGCTAGAGTGTGAAACAGGATGCTGGAACAGGAAGACTTCTGGCCTGATCCTGCAGCGCTCTTTAAGTGCAGCACCTATCACCATAGGACAATTCATTATCTAGTGTACTGAAAGCCTACTTTGCTATTTATATGTTCATTTATTTGTTTCATTTGGGGTTGCTTACGCAAAGCTGAAAGAGAAAATACAATTCAAGCAAATTCCAGACTCTTGGTACCTAAAAGGGCAACCAGCATCCTGCTGTTCAGATATTGAGTTCCATGTTACAGACTCATACAACTTTTCAACTATACGAACATTTCCTATAAGTAACCAAAAGATCTAGACATTGTATGTATAGAGATATGCCAACATACTCAGCCCTGCCAAATTCTGCATACAATATCCACCGTAATACAGAATTTTGATTCCCACTTGAAAACAGTGGGATATAAGCGAGCAGTGCCTGAAATTAAGAGAAATATCCAGGTAGTACCAACACAATAATCTTGACTGTTCCAAGAGTAGGGACCTGTGGCATTTCAGATGTTGTTGGACTACAACTCCCATCAGCCCAAGCCATCAAGGTCAGGAACGATGTGAGTTTTAGTCCAACTGCGTCTCATCCCTGATCTTTCTAATAGCAGCAAAAACCAGATCAAATCCTTAGAATCCTTCAAGATTATAGTTCACATTGCTGCAACGGAAAAGTCTGAATGCACACAGACACTTTTGAAAAACCAATAGATCCGATTGACAAGTTTTTGGTGGTTAGTGTTCTCTGAACTTCAGAATAAAACGTTCTGCTCAACAGTTGCATTTTAAGGAGAAACACACACAAAGGTTTCAAAAGGTGTCTGCCTGTGTTGGATTATTAATCAAATGCATTAATACTTTTTTTAAAAAATAGGATAGTAATAAGGCGTTCTTTTAGAAGACTTCATTCCAAATAACCTTTT
Source organism: Podarcis liolepis (assembly GCF_965112155.1). Classification (NCBI taxonomy): domain Eukaryota; kingdom Metazoa; phylum Chordata; class Lepidosauria; order Squamata; family Lacertidae; genus Podarcis; species Podarcis liolepis. The sequence goes on along the minus strand of NC_139561.1, from coordinate 72,733,260 downwards.
AAAGGAGAACTCTCTGTAATTTGCCTTTGTTCCTGTGAACACATCACCAGCTTAATTTGGGGATTCATCTGCATGGCTTGCGCTCACAGTGAGCAAAGCATGTACATTGTGGGCACAAAGATTAATATACTAAAGAAGGAAGAAATCACACGTACAGCGTTATGCTGGAACGGGCTCTTCTTTTAAGATGAACATAGTGGGCTAAAAATAAGGAAGGTGACACCCAAACTGCTGTAGAATCCTTAAATGCAGTCTGAATGAAAGCCTACCAGGCATCAGCCTCAGCAAATCACTTGACCCACAACACATGCTGCAGAAGACAGGATCAGGCAAGTTTGGCACCATGCCAAATCTCTTACCCACTTATACAGGGCATATATATATATATATGTGTGTGTGTGTGTGTGTGTGTGTGTGTGTGTATTCCTAATTTTGCAAAGTCCGCTGCCGCAAAACCTCCAGAGATCCAGTGCCCAAATAAAAACCAGCGAATGCTGTTAAGCAAAGCCTGTTAAATAGGCTGGCATTCTACCAATTCTGCATTTGCTCCCTTCTTAATGGATGCTACAGAACCTTGGTCTATTTTTGTGGAGCAGAAGGGATGGGGGGGGGGGAGAGGAGATAAGGGAAGGAAGATAGCATCCTTCTTGAAAGGGTGCCATAGCGCAGTCGTATTTTTCTTTCATTGGCCCCATTGTGTCCACATGCTCAAACTGCCTCCATTTATCAGGGAGTTTTTACTTTCTGTTTCTCCGTACATTTCAAGTCCCTATTTCTGCCTTTTAAGGAATGCCTCAATACAACTTTCACCAATACAGATTGCTTGAGGCGCTTCTTCTTGAGTCTAGCTCCTTCCTCTAGGTCTCTAGAAAGGGGAAGAGGGATGCGTGTCACAGCTAATGTACATCTGTGTAGACCAGGATTGAGTCTTTTTCAATCCAAGGGCTGTATTTCCTTGTAGCACATTTTCTGGGGGCTGCACACTAGTGGCAGGCAGAGCAATTAATTCGACCATTTCCTTTGTCCAGTAGGCTGTATTCCAACCCCACAAAGTTAGAGGTTTTTAAACACACACACTCCAACCAGGCTTGCATCCTCACCCTACAGGGACAAGGAAACATTCTAGTCTGGCAAAACTATTTGAGAAGGGCAGAAAGCAGGGTCAACGAGGTGTGTGGCCTGGGGAAGAGTGCAGGCGGTCAGAAACAGAGGTCTAGAGGACTTCATGTAGCCCCCCACCCCCAGGTTCCTCATCATTGATGTAAAACCATACACCTGCACATTGAGGTGCCCTATCTTACAGTCTACCATTTGAGAGGGCAGCAAGGCTGATTTTGAACAGCGGACAACAACAATAATAAATTACATGGGGCCATTCTTTTTCCAAATCTTGAAACGTAAAAATGCAACCCTTTGAAACAGTGGTGGGCAGGTTATTCTAAAAGAAATACAGAACCCTACAGAATGAAGAGACGTCACTTAGTACGTTTCCAAGCACAATTCAAAGTGTTGGTGCTGACCTTTAAAGCCCTAAACGGCCTTGGTCCAGTATACCTGAAGGAGTGTCTCCATCCCCATCGTTCAGCCTGGACACAGAGGTCCAGCTCCGAGGGCCTTCTGGCGGTTCCCTCATTGCGAGAAGCAAAGCTACAGGGAACCAAGCAGAGGTCCTTCTTGATAGTGGCGCCCGCCCTGTGGAACGCCCTCCCATCAGATGTCAAAGAAATAAACAACTACCTGACATTCAGAAGACATCTTAAGGCAGCCCTGTTCAGGGAAGTTTTTAATGTGTGACATCTGTGTATTTTTGGTCTTTGTGGAAGCCGCCCAGAGTGGCTGAGGAAACCCAGCCAGATGGGCGGGGTACAAATAATAAATTATTATTATATTATATAGTTCAGCCCTTGGACAACATGGGAATCCTGCAGCCACCCATCTTCTGCTGAAGTAGCTCCAGCAAAGGAGATCTCACCATCTCAAGACAGTCTCCATCTCACTGTCAAGCAGCTCCTACTGCATAGGAAGCATCTCCTAACCTGCAGCCAAAATCTGCCTCCATGCAATTTTCACCGGTTCTAGTCCTGCCCCCTGGAGCAACAGGGAGAAGTCTCCTCTGCCTTCTGCATGGCAAATTTCTGATGAGTAATGGAGGAGTCCCCTTCAGCCACAATCCTTGGTGGCTGTAAGGGTGCTATAATCACGTCTCCATTTTTATCTGTGAAATGTTAAGAGAAGGGATAGGGAAGCTGTGGCTCTTGGGATGAGGTCAGCAGTCCACAGCTCCTGTCTGCTACATATGGCAGGTCTATTCCAGAAACTGTGAAGCTGAAGGTTTTCCCCACCGCTGCATTAGAGGGCATAAGATTTTTCCTGTTTGCAGTTACACCAACATTTCAGATGGCACAATGTGTTCAAGGCCTGTTTTGTGCAAGACAATTTAAGGCAAAGATGGCAAAGAAATTTGGAAGTCAGTAGCTTTTTTTTTTTTGCAGTGTAAGACTTTGAACTGTTACCTAGCAAACTTCCTTGTCTAAGCAGGCAAAGTAAGGTTAGTTTGTGTGAGTGAAGTAGAAATCTTTGGAGTACAGCCCTTCTCCTCTGGAAAGAAGATATCACTAAGCCAGTTTCCACCACACACTGAAAGATGTGTTGAGTCCATTTGCTATCGGGGGTACAGTGGTCTCAATTCATGTAGGTTAACTCTCTATAAGAGTCTGCTGGGTAGGAAATGAGGATAAACCTGAATAGCTCAGTCGGTCAGACTGAGCATTTTGCTGATAATGCCAAGGTTGCAGGTTCAATCCCCCTATGGGACAGTTGCATATTCCTGCATTGCAAGGGATTGGACTAAATGATTCTTAGGGTCCCTTCCAACTCTACAATTCCATGATGGAGACTCTATGATGAAGTACACCTTTGCCTTTACCCCATTCCCTTTCTGAGCAGCTGTTATTTAGGGAACAGTTTGACAAGTAGCACGTAGAAGCTTAACAGCCGTGTTAGCTGCCGTCTTTTAAGTACGAAGGACAACTTTATCAACAGTGGTAGAATGCTCATCTTTAAACAGCCAATGGCTTTTCCGCAACAAATGCTCCAATCCATGAACTGCAGGAATGCAGCTGAATGGCTGAAAAGGTAGCAAATCAATGATGTGAATCGATGTTACGAAAAGCCAAACTTACCTTCAGGAGACTAAGCGGCATTTACGGTAACTAGAACTGTGGCGCCATCTAGTGGGCCAAAGGGATTCTGCAGTCGAATTGCTAAGCAAATTCCCACCCCCTTTTAACTAATTCAGCTGGCCAGCCGATTCCCTTTGCACTTTAAACCAGCTTTGGTTTTCTCTCTTCTGTTACTACATTTGACACACTCCCGCATACATCTTGTTATCTGTTTGTGTTTAAAGTTGGGTAGCTGGTTACAGCAGAGTAAAGCAGGAAGTCCATTCTGCCATCAATTGTACCAAGGAAACTTTTGCCAACAATATAAACAGAAATGTGCTGTACAACCAGAGAGACCAATGATAAGCTGATTACGACATCCTTCATATGCACCCTAAGTGTGTACATGCAGGCCTTACTGTTGAAGCAGCGTCAACATAACCTTCCCTGGCCTGTATGTGGAACTAAGAAAAGCCCCCAGCCACCCTCTGCTCAAAGTATGGAGGAGAAATAGGGACAGTTTGAATTTTCCACTCATTGTGACTTCCTATTATTCACCCGTTGACTAAAAACTACAGCAGTTGCCACTTTTGGCAACCTGCAAAAAAGCGTACAAGAAGACTGCAGCTGCAATGTTCAATTGTCGTGTTTGTGTATTCCATACTTTTTATCCTTTATTTTTGAATAATCAGAAATTTAAAACTAAAACAACCTGCAGCAGAGTTCCAGGACAACCTGCAGCAAATTCTAAGTACTTATTCTCTACTGCACTTTTTGTCGCTCCACATCTCAGGGAAATACAAGTTTGGAACTTAAAAGGAGACCAACAGGTAATTTTGCCGTGTGCTTGGTGTAAATTGTGTTAACTGAAAATTTGTTTCACTTACCCATAGCCTTGTGAACAAGTTAGTATTCAATCCTCTACCAAAAGTGTTGTTGAAGGTATTTCTTCCAAACAAGCTCTCCTTTAAAAAACAAACCTCTCCAGTATTTTATACCATTAACCAGCCTTTAAACACACTGTTTAAACACACTCTATTGCCCTACTCTTACAATAACCAAATCCATTCCCATTTAGCACTTCCACTTTAAATGAAAACAAATCAATTCATTCCCCTCTGAGGTTTTTAGTGTTTGGTTATAGGTTTATAAAAACGCCAGCCATGTAAGAAACAGTATTTCAATAACCTTTATTTGAAGGGGACTCCAATTTAAAAAAAGAATCACCAGCATTGCAAAAAGAAAAAAAGAAAAAGAAAAAGAAAAATCTTTAACAGAAGATTGGAAATAATGCATCCTGTTTCTCTGCAGTGCAGTGCCGACAAATATACCTCAGAGGAAAAGCAAATTTAATTCCAATCTACCTTGAGCAAAATGGTACTGTTTTCATTTACCTTATTGGAAATTAAACTGTTTGGATAAGGGCTGCCACTCAAGTAGACAGTAAACTGAATGAGCTACCATTTCCATATACCTCTCACTGTATGTGGAAAGAGACAGAAAGCTGACCCACTCAAGTTTCTTGTGACACAAGTGTGTAATTTATTATGCTTATTCATTCAAAGCTCTTGCAGTACTCTCTATGAAAATGAAAAAGGAAAGGGGAATCAAACTAGCTGCACACCTAATGCAGTATCGTGTGGACAAGCGGTTATGATAAAACACATGCAAAGCCATTGATGTATTAATTAAACCAATGTGCATCAACTTATTAAAAAAACGCTGTTTAAATAGACACTTTAAGCACACACGGCTGCTTTGCATCACTTTTGAGCCTCAGCATTTATACAGAGCCTTAAGAAGCCTTTGTCCACTTTTGGGATACCAAGTTGAGTCAATGATGAAACTAAACCCAAAATGTTAAGACCCACATCCTGAGCATCTGCCTGAAGCACTTTTATTTTCCTTTGTAAGGGGGGGGGGGGGCTTCCGATGGCATTAACAACGTAGCACCCTTTGCCTCCTCTCCTACACATCAGAGCATATCTCTGAGCAGATGTCCTTGCATCTACCAGCCAGCCCCAAAAATGCAAGCAGAATTTTCTATCCTCCCCTTGGTTAATAAGGGAATACCAACAACAGAAAGCGTGACATGCATTTCACTTCTATCCCGTTCTTCCTCCAAGGGCTGAGTGTTTTATGTGCACCTTTTCCCAGTCTCCCATACCAAGCTTAATGATCTCCAGCAACAGAACTGCATCGTGTATCTTTGTAAAGTTCTCTGAGCAGGAACAAGCAGACTCTCGGAAAAGACCACAACACACTCACTTCGGAAAAGTGTTTATTTAAGGAAAACAAGCCATTTACATAAAGTTAGGCAGGCAAATGAAACACAGCATAGAGATTTCTTTCCCCCAGTTACTTCTTACTTCTTTGCTGGAGGTACTATACCCATCTTGCAGTAACTCCACAACCCAATTGGAAGATGTCGTATCTTTCAAGGGAATCTGTCCTATGTAAATTTGTTTTTTGCACCACCCATCCTTGTATTAAAATACTCTGTATTCTTCAAAAATATATAACAAGATGCCTGCTTTCACCTCTTAAGCAAGTGAGCCTAACGGCCTATGTTTAAAAGGGTGGTTAATACTCAGCAATGCCCAATTTTGAAGTGATTCAGAAATGGATACTTTTATTCCAACCAATTCTTATTTTCACAGAAGCCTTATTCAGGCATTGCTACCAACATGATTACCATTGCAGTAGGAAGAGCAGGCCTTCATTTACCCAGCCACCCACCTCTTAGGTGTAACACCACCCTCCACAGCACAGGATTGGGGGAAAGGGGGAGCAGGGTAAACCGGGAGCACCAACCCACCTACTTGGTCCATGTACGGTAACTGGGAGACTAAGAACACCTGAACTGGGCTAATGATGTAAAACCTTCTCAAACTGTTCTAGGATGCACAGCTCATTTTTCTCATGTGCGCCTTCAGAAAAATAGCATAGAATTTGTCTTTTGGGAGATTGAGGGTGGGTAGAAATTCATTATTACAATGCTGCCTATGAAACATGAGCAAGTCAGGGAGAGAATCCTAGCCTAAGCTACACAGAGGCCCCCAATATTCACATCCAGGGACTCCCAGGATCACATCCATGATGCTAGGCACCACTCAGTTGTGGGTAAATGATGTGATGCGTAAATTGTATTTGTACAATGTGTGCACGTGAGCAGAGGCAGCCGCTCCTCCTCCTTGCTCTTGTCATCACTCACTTGGGGGAGCTGGCAGTGGGCCCCTGCCAAGCCTTGGCCAATACCCTATAATGCCTAACCTTGACATCAGATGTGTACTCAAAAGCCAAGAATCAGGGTTGTCCCAGTTATGCATTTTGCGTTGGTTCTTTGGGGTCCTGCCAACACTTACTTCGCCTATTTGGGATGGGTGGTCTTCCACCCACCGAGAAGTCAACCCAGTAGCTAACTCACCCCTTTTGTCTTCCCAGGTCTGGGTGGTGTCATCATTCCAGAATCACAGGAATCATAGCAGCATAGTGTCCCCAAAGGGACCTTTCTGTCTTCCTCATTTGACACTTCTGAAATTTCAGGGTTTCACAGCATAAGCAAGACATTTTCATTATAGCTGCAATTATACAAACAAACCTGATCTGTGGTCTTTATTCAACTACACATGCCACTTTAAGGATAGTTAACTACTTTTGTTACTTTAATTCTACTAGTTATTTACTGATTAAATTCTAGCTGTTTTCCAGACAGGCTAGGAAAGTTGAAAACAGAACGTTCATAATTTGTGTCCACATAAGAAATGGTGGCAATGGTGGAGGAATCCCGAAAGAAAAGAATATTAAAACCAGCTTCATAGTGGGCCAACTTCAGTGCATAAAATATGGGATTTTCCAAGTAATATCTTTAATGCCTCGCCATTTAAAAAATATTAGTAGTATTTTAAACAACAATTTTGCAATGGAATGTTGCACTTTCTTTTCACATTAGTATGGCATCAGTGAACTTAATTCCAAAGATCCTTCAGATGCCCAGGAAAACCTGAAATGTCTAACAAGGTTTGTTTTCCATATAGCCTCTACTTAAAGTAAGTATGAAGTGCTATATAACACAATTACTGTTTTTTGTTTTTTTTTGTAGAGGGGGGAGCCTCTCTCTAAGCCATACAAGCTGCCTGTGTTTTGCGCATGTCTGATCAGACAACATATAAAGCTATAAATGCTTGTTCTCTAGTATCTATCATGCCTATCTGATTACAAAAGATCATAGAAACTAATTTTAGAAATGTGATGGTCTTGCTTTTCCCTATACAGTGGTACCTCTAGTTACAAACTTTAATCGTTCCGGAGGTCCGTTTTTAAACTGAAACTGTTCTGGTACATGATTTCCATTCTCATCCTGGGGCAAAGTTCTCAACTCGAGGTAACTCTTCCAGGTTAGCGGAGCTTGTAACCTGAAGCGTTTGTAACTCGAGGTACCACTGTAATGGAGCCAGTTGATTAGAGATTAGTTGCTACGGATATCACAAGCAAGTCTCTCAGGTGAGGTTTAAAAAAGTTAGTTGGAAGAGGTTAAGTGGGTACACCATGTAGGGGAATAGGAACCAAGAGCAGGCAATGCAGTCTCTGGCTTCTTTAAAGATAAATAAATCACAACCTTCAACTAGTTAAGCTTCCGTGTTAGGTTTGCTCTTACTTTACTGATGAACTCTTTGGCCATTGTTCAGCACTGGACCGTAAAGGTAAATGAAACAAGACACAGTAAGCTATGCTGTGGATTAAGAAACTGGGTCAATCACTAAAAGTTAAGGAAGCACTTAAATCCCAATTTGACAAAGCAGTTATACGAAAGGCACATGGCACGTCTGGGAAAATGTCCATAGGCAAAAAGAAAATGCAACCATTTAAAGTAGAACTCTTTTGATCAAGCTGTGCCTATTATTGTTTTTAAATCTGAGGCAAATGTTTATAATTTAGATGGACTAGAAACAGACTCCAGGATATTCATCTTTCTTCTGGTACAACTATTCCCCCCCCCAAAAAAAAATATTGGATGCTTTGTACAGTTTCATCTTGCTCCAGTTTAAGTGGACAGCCAGCCAGCATACGGCAGAATGCTCAATAATAGTTATTTATATGACCTGCTACCAGTTGTTTTGGGGTTTTTTGCTCAGTACAAGAATAGTCTGTAATAAGCATGGAATAGGCTCACTAGTCATGTTGTAAGCTGCCTTGAGAATCTTCTGAATTATAAAGGCATATGTATGTTTTTAAATAAGCAAAAGCAGCTCTTCTGATTGGCTCTAAAGCACATGGGTTGTGATGCCACCAAATCCATCCATTTCAGAACCCATTCAAAAGCATACATATGTGCCAAGTCCTGGGGCCCTGGGTGCCCGAGCACCCACAAAATTCCCCATGAAGGGGCCGGGTACCCTTAAATTTTGGTGCCAGGGCCATGCACACTGCATGGCACCCACGGCCCTGGGGCCAGGTTGACACTCCTGCAAGCGTATCTCTGGTTGCCTTTTGTTCTTTGGTTTTACATACCTTTCTGCCACACTGAAAGCTGGTTAGCTGACTCCAGATTTTCTGCCTTAGGGAGTCAGATTCAGCCCTTGAGCAAGTGAGAGAAGTCTGTTGGCTCCAACAGAGCAGCCTCTGGTAAAGTCTCTGAGTTCTTCCTTCCTTTATAAGCAACTAACATCTCATGGTAGCAGGTTACGAAATTATGCAGTATGTGAAAGAATACCTTCTTTTGTCAGTCCTGAGGCTACTGCCAATCAACTTCATTGAATGAGCCTAGAGTTCTTATATTGAAAACTTATCTCATAATTGTATAGCTTCTTATTGTACCTGTCATTCACCCCCCCCCAACCAAAAAAATCTGTAAATGAAGTTTGCCTTTTCTCATAGCGAAAGTGATCAGAACCCTTAGGCTGCAATTCTGTACCAATTTATCTGTGAGCAATCCCCGTTGAACTAGCGTGACTTACTCCCAAGTCGCCTACTCTTACCTCTGCCTGTTTTGCAACATTAAATGTGTACGCCTGGGCTTTCTATTCCAAGTATAGCCTCACCATATATTTATACAGCAGCATCATACTTGTCATGTTATTTCCAATCCCCTTCCAAACACAAGGATGGTTCTGAGCGAGTTCTCCATCACAACCTCAAGATCTCCCTTCTTGATAGTCACAGCCACTTTCATTTATATTCAGAGCTACTCAGGATTTTAAAAATCGAATATGCAACACTTTGCACTTACCTGCGGTTTGGTTGCCCATTCAACCACTGGAAGAGAGAGCTATTTACAGCATGTATGGGAAACCTGTGGCCTTCCAGATGTTGTTGGACTACAACTCCCATCATCCTTGACCATTGGCTACACTGGCTGGGGCTGATGGGCATTTCAGCAATATCTGGAGGGCCACATGTTCCTTACCCCTGCTTTACAGGTTGCTTGAGTTGAAATACTTCCAGGGAGAAGGGCATGAACCTCTTTTAAAGGAACGATTCATTCATGCTAAGTGAAAGCTTGCTACTGAATGTGGGAATCTGAAGTAGTTTGAGCCAGTGACCACAGCACTAGTTCAGGATCAGCCATTGAGGTGCCCTCCAGATGTTGTTGGGACTCCCATCTTGCATCAGCCCCAGTCAACATAGCCAGTTGGCACAGAGTTGAAAGCCACATCTGCAGGGCCCTACATTGGGTACCTGTTATATTCTGATTGTTTATTTCTCCTTATCCTGGTGCTATTCTCATGTGCTTATTCTTCCAGGATTGAGATGCTCATTGTAATTTTTTATTTAGAACTTAAGCTGCTTGCTGAATTTTGTGTTCTTAATACTTAACGACGAATATATAAATTTCATTAATAATGTAAGCTGCCTGTGCCATCTTCATGTGTGGGCTTGAGCTGTCTTTGTGGAGAGTACAAAAATAGGGATTTTGCATTCACCCCTTCTCTCCCCCTTTCCAGTAATACAGATGGCAGAGTAAGTATATTATTATTAAGGGAGGGAGAACAGCTCTTACCTTAGAGGCTCAGGAGGACAGACATTCTAGGACGCTGGTTTAGATTAAATGGAAGGGAAATCTGAGAGGGTACTTACTTTTGCATTGGGGGGGGGATCTTAGGTGCACCTTCAAATCAATGACAAGACCTGGAATTAAATGCAGATGCACCAGCATTTGCTAGTATGTTGAGGTCTTTGTCCTTAATTTTTTTTTAATAATCTAAGTCCTGAACACAGGGCACCTCACGTGCAAAAAATATTACTAGCCCATTTTTTTATTTTCCACAACACTGTAACTACTAATAAGAGCTAAGAGTGGATTACTTTGGCCAGACTCCAATAAGCAGTAAAGCCAGTGGCCTAAGCTGAAAAGGTTCCAATTTTCCTCAAACAGCAGCTTTCCATGCCTTGTAGCAAACTGCTTTTGAAACTTACTGAAGAAAGATATTAAAAAATCCCACCAGAATACTGCAAGCACACTGCATGAGCCAAACTCTTTAAACTGCAGTCAGAGTTTTAACGGTACTAACAGAATAGCCCTGCTGTAAAATGTAGCTCTTCCAGATGTCAAATATTTGGGGGAAATATACCTAATGGAGAAACAGGAAGCAATAACGATTATTTATTTCAACCAGTAACCATAAAATGCTCATAAATTCCAGGCTGATGCTTGAACATATGAAGAGCACATGAAGTCACCTTCTACAATGTTAAGACCACTGAGCTAGCTAGCTCAGTAGTTTACAGGGAACCTTTGGCTCTCAGCTGTTGGTGGACTACAACTCCCATCATCCCTGACTCCTGGCTATGTTTGCTGGGCTGATGGGAGATGTAATCCCAAGAGGGTCTGGGCAGGGAGGGCAAACTTTTCCCACTACTAGTCTAAACTGACTGGCTGAGTCACAGGTGTGTGCATGCGTGAGTGCACTTTTCAGTCTCACAGATCCTTCTGGCTAGGGATAAGAACACGAGAAGAGCCTGCTGGATCAAGCCACTGGCACAACTAGTCCAGTGTCCTGTTCTCATAGCGGCCAACCAGATGTCTGTGGGAAGCCCACAAGGAGGACCTGATCACAAGAACACTCGCCCTTCCTGCGGTTTCCAGCAACTACTCCTGTGACCTCCAGATGAAAGGGATTAGAGAACTTCTTCGTGGAAAACAAGCGCTCTACCGCAAAGACTCCGGGACTTTGTGGCACAAATTGGGCAATTTTTTTCAGCCAGCATCATGACTTAAGATTAGTTCTGCTAGCTACTGAACGACAAGAAAGTGGATTTCACTTAGCAGTAGGTTCACCAGAGGCAAGTCATTGAGAATACTTGTCAATCTAGCATATATTTAGCAAAAAGTATTGATTCATTTGGTGTCTGAATAACTGGCTCTTTTCTTCTTTTTAATTGGATTGCAATTTGGTAATGTGGATTTATTGTATTGAAAATTAATAAAAACTATTATACAAACAAAAAGTATCCCATTGGTATTTCAAAACATTAGAATCCAAAAGGCCTCAGTGTAGTTCTTGACAGCTGGGCAAAGTGTATGATATGCATTCATTAAATGCTTTTGCATCCTGGAAAAAAAGCTATCTCTATCTAGAACACATGACCCTGGGGCAGTGGGAGTATAACCCCTTGTTGTTCCAGGAGGCTTTCTGCACATCAACTGGGGAATAGACAGTACTGGGCTAAATGGACCAAAGGACTGACTGTGCAAAGTAACTTCATACTCTCTTACTTTGAATACCAGCCTTGAGTTATGAAAAGACTGCAAGGAAGAGAAGTTTGCCATCTAGCCAGAACTAGGCTAACATTCCCAAAAGGATTCCTTCAAACAAAGTCCAGCCAAATTTAAATCTGCCCGGGTTCTGTTGACAGAATATTTGTCCCCAGAGCTCATCCACTTGTCTCACCACTTCCCTCCAGGAATACTCACTTCTTTAGAACTGATTTGATGTTTGCTCCGATTTAGCACTAGAGAGCAGGCTTCCCTTGGGAAAGTGGTGGGACAAACAGAAAACCGCTTGGACTCGTGGTTTCTAGGCACGGGGAGCATGCAAAAGTGTGGATAAGCCCTCAGTTTAAAAGGTTCGGTCCAAGGAAAATGGTACCTTTTATATGTACAGCAATTCTCCCCATTTAAACCCACGTTCCAATTCAGTACGAAGTTTTTATGGTGGCTTTTTATTTAATTTTTTACCTTTCGATTTCCAGTACACACACGCCTTTGCTCTGTGATCTCTTCCTCTTGAAAACTGACAGCACCTTTGACCAGCTGGACACCAGGAGTTACGATGTTCTCTGCAAGTTCTTCAGCAGCTGAAACTTGTTCTACAAACACATCTCAATTGACAAAAACTAGTTGTTACTAGAAAGCGTTCCATGTAATGTAGCTATACCAGTGGAATTCAACATGTGATGGTCGGATCAGCTCCCGCAAGGTTAGATTTAACAAGGAGGAAGTGACTTGTCACTGGATACAAAAAAATAAAATGTGATGGCAATAATCTAAACAACCCTATAAAATTAGCAAGGTTTTGTCAAGAAAATCGGCTCAAATAATTCTACTAAAAGTTGACAATTAGGAATACAAGCCAACCAGAGCTTTTGCATATTTTTATGGAAGCAGGGCCTTTTCCAAAAAGATCTGCTGCAATCCACTGCAAAGGTGTTCCTCTTCTCTCAGCTAACGAAACCTCCACTCTGCTCCTGTATTCAGGACACTAGTTCCTAACACAGCTCACGCCCCTTTAAATGCAGTTACCCACATCAGAATCTTTATGAAGATCTTACTCCCCTCCCCTGCCCCTTTTATTTCATTCATATTTCGCTGTTTTATTCACTGTTTAGAAATGAGGAGCTATCTATATGCAATTTATACATAAATACACACAACATTTATCAGAACACACATTTTCAGCCACTTATTTCCACTGAAAGAGTTTATGATTTCAGTTAAAACCATTTTTTCCCCTTGTTAAAGCTTAAGGAGAAATGTTACAAAATACCATTCAACGGTTTCTTACCCCACCTGATTAAATGGACTATATATAGAGAGAGAGAGAAAGACAGAGAGAGAGAGAGAGAGAGGGAGGAATTGTAGTATGTGGTGGAGATCTTTCTGGAAGCTCCTCATGGTCTACTGTTTGTTATGCTTGGTTATAAGATTAGTACTGGAATATCATCATTAAAACAGAATACTTTAATTACTGCAAAAATACTGGTGTCAAGCAAACAATGTACGGAACCCACCTGCTCTGAAGCACTGGTTAGCTAAGATATTGTAAAACTACAGAAGTGGCAAAGTAGACTTGAAACCACACAAAGCCCCAGGCCCAGACGGCTTCACAGCAGAATTCTATAAGAAATTCAAAGAACCCTTGATGCCCTACATGACCCGCCTATTCAACGACATCATAAAAGGGGGCCCCATCCCCAAAACCTGGACCCACTCCAAAATAGTCTCCATCCCAAAACCACTAAAAGACAGCCTCAAAGTAGAATCATACCGCCCAATCTCATTAATAAACCAAGACTACAAGATATTCACATCAATCTTGGCCAACCGCCTAAAAATCTTCCTACACAAGTTAATAGCCCCAGACCAGACTGGCTTTGTCCCTGGCCGCAATATAACAGACCCCATCAGGAAACTACTGAACCTGATCGAACACAGCAAGGCAACCAAACTCCCATTGACAATTATGTCCCTAGACATACTCAAAGCCTTTGATTGCTTGGAGTGGAAATACATATTAGCAGTACTAACTAACATGAAATTTGGCCCCAACTTCCTACAAATCCTCAAACAAATATACTCCCAAGCCTCAGCAAAATGCAGAACTAACAATATGGATTCTGACACTATAGCTATCCAAAGAGGCACGAAACAAGGATGCCCACTGTCTCCCTTCCTATTTATCCTGGCTCTGGAACCCCTAGCAATCCGCATCCGAGCAGCCACAGACATCAAGGGAGTGGAAATAAAAGGCAGGACCTATAAATTAGGGCTCTTTGCAGATGACCTAATGGTCACAACACCAGACCCCATAAGCACAGCAACCTCCCTAATCAGAGATCTCAACGCATTTGCAATGGTGTCGGGCCTACAGGTAAATTTCACAAAGTCAGAAGCTATGTGCTTCAATACCCCTCCTCACACCCAAAAAGAACTCACGAAGGTCACCAAAATAAAACTTTGCCACACCAAGTTCAGATACCTAGGGGTACAAATAACCAGAAACCTCAATAAATTGTACCTCCACAACTACAAGCCCCTGTGGCGACAAATTAACAAAGACCTAAAGAGATGGAATAACATGAACCTCACTCTCTCAGACAAAATAGCCATGATCAAAATGACCACACTCCCAAAACTAACCTACCTATTCCAAACCCTCCCAATCTGGATCCCCTCAACCCAACTTCACAGTTGGCAGAGAAAACTACACTCTTTCATCTTCTCACATAAAAAACCAAGAATAAGCCCCAAATACCTGCACCTCCCCACCTCAGAAGGAGGATGGGGAATCCCCAACATAGAAGCATATTACAACGCCAACCAAATACGCCATATAATCCCATATATACTAGAAGATGAGACAAAACAATGGGTACACCTAGAGAGGGACACAATTGGAAATACCTGCACCACAGCATACCCACTCCTCCCAAACAAACTAAAGAAAATTCCCACAACACTTAACAGGTACACACAGACCATGCTCAAAGCATGGAAAACACAAATAGGCAAACTATCCCCAACCCCATCCCCACTAATCCCCCTGGCGTACCACCCATTATTCCACCATGCAGCACAAAACCTCAAGATAAAAACCTGGCGAACCAAAGGCTTGTATCGCCTAATAGACTTTTATAAAAATAACAAACCCTTGTCAACACAAGAAATACAAGACAAACTAGAAGACACCCAAATGCCCTGGTTAACACAACACCAACTACATGCCCTCTTAAACAACCCAACAGTAAAATCAGCAGCAACTAGGCCCCTGACAACCTTCGAAAACCTCCTCCTAGCAACAAAGGGAAACGGTAAAGGGATGGTATCCGCAATATACAAAATACTACTCCAAAATCTCGCAAATCCCCTAGACGCAATCAAAAAGCAATGGGAGAATGACATAGGCTATGAGATAAACCCCACTCAATGGACCAGAATGTGGTCTAAACCCCCCTTTAAATCCATATCAACGAAAAGAAAAGAACTCACACTGAAACTCACCTACAGGTGGTACCTAACACCAAGGAAACTAGCGCTAATACACCCAGGAACCTCACCAAAATGCTGGAGAGGGTGCACCTCCACAGGCACATACTTCCACATGTGGTGGGAGTGTCCCAAAATCCAACTATTCTGGACAACAGCCATACAAGAAACTTGTAAAATAACTAAGCAAGTAATAGACACCACCCCAGAATTGGCCCTACTAAACATCTTCCAAGACAACAATGCCCATTTACACCACAAAGAACTCATAACCCACCTGCTCTCAGCAGCCAGAAACACCATAACCAGACACTGGAGAGACCTGTCAGGAGTAGGCATGGACCAATGGTATCAAATAGTATGGGAAACAGCCCTACTAGAAAAATTAACTAATAAACTGAAACTGACACGGGGACAAACAGAAGAAGATGCCTTCACCCCGGTATGGCTCCCCTTTATCACACACACAGCCCAACAGGACAATGACAATAATCCACCAACAGCATACAAATCAATATGGCTAACCTGATCCAAAACACCCACCCACCTCACTCACACACGAAAACAAAGATCACCACAGCCAATCACAAGCAAACAATCACACCCTAGGCCAACCCCAACCTCTCTCACCACCAAAGGAACACAAGTGAACAACACAAGCACGCTGACACCAAACTCTACATACATTAAACATAATAGAAACACCGCCACCCAATCCCACCCTTATCCATCTTCCCTCTCTCCACCCCCCTTTCTCTTTTCTCTCCTTTTTTATTTTTATTTTTATTTTCTTCTCCCCCTAATGCCTCAACAAATGAAACGGATTTGTAAAAATGTTACATGGGGAAAAATATATATGAGGCACTACACTTCTGTAAAACAAGAAAATAAAAAAAAATAAAAAAAAAAAAAGAAGTGGCAAAGTAGTTACATTTGAGAGAAAGTGAGGGGGGGATAAGAAGACTGAAGCATTCCAAAGAGCAAAGTCACCCTGCAATTTTAGGAGAAATTTGGATAATACTTGTATAGAACTTTTGGATTTGACTGATACGCATCCCCCCACTTACAAGTGATTTTCTCATGCACAACCACGTATATGCACAGCACCAGGAAATAATTCATTAATTCAATTCATACCTGGAAATAGCGGGAGTGATAAGAGTCCTCGTGGTTTGCAAGGAGACCCACTCTGAAGCCCAAAGAGGTTGTCAGTGAAGGCGGAGGAAGACCCAAAGAGACCGGAGGTGCAACAGGGCTTTGTTTAGGCTGCTCAGCCTCCCCACCTAGCAGCTGACACACGAGGTAGCGCAGCAGCCCTATTACCGCACGTCCTCCAGCCTCCTGCCGGCCCCGGAGCTTCCATTCTAGTTGTAGATATTTTTGGATACAGTATTTTGGGATGGATTGAAGAGAGAGTGGCAGACAGGGAGTTTAGAGGGCACTCCCCACTTTACGTGATTTCACTTATGCACGCAGGGGGCCTGGAACATAACCCCCGTGTAAGTCACCTGTACTTGCATATTTGTTTCCATTAAAAACAACAACTTTTGTTCAGGATGAGAGCTAGTCTTAGTCCAGACCTCTCCAATGAGATCCCCTTCAGTCAGCTGGGTTCAAATTCCCACCAACCTAAGCCAGCATGGCAAACAGCCACAGGTGATGGGAGTTGTAGTCCAAGAATAAATGGAGAGTGCCACTTTGGTAAATCCTGCCTTGGTCTAAAGTTTGTGGGAACTCTTAGAATCATAGAATTGTAGAGCTGGAAGGGACCCCGACGATCATCTAGTCTAACCCTCTGCAATGCAGAAATCTCAACTAAATAATATATGCAGGTGGCCATCCAACCTCTGCTTAAAAACCTCCAAGGAAGGAGAGTCCACCACCTCTCATTGGAATATATGCCACTGTTGAATGAGAATTTGTGGTAGTTCTGAAGGGCCCTTGAAGAATCCCAGGAAGAATGTGGTACAAGACATTTAAGGAGAGAGAGAAAAACTTGGTTTGGCTATATCCTAAGCAATTTTCTTAGCAGAAAAACTGGATCCTTTCTGTCCAAGTTAGAAGTTCTTTGCCAATGACTAGAAAGAAGGTATTTCGTTTATGCACACTCCTCTAAAATTTAGTACAGCTGGAGGAACCCAGGAACTCCAGTATTAAGCAGAAATCTAGGTAAAATCAACTTTACATTGAGAAATTGCAAACATGTAGTAGAAATTAGGCAACCTAGGAAGGCAAGGATGAAATAGGCTCAAGCTGGTGGGGGGGGAAGTTAACTGTGCCAAAACCAAGGAACGCAAAGAAAATTTATTGGCATGTTTAGATAATTCATTTAAGGTTTTATGAAGTAAGCTAAAATGAAGTAGTCAAGAGAATATGTGATTGTTAAACACTCTACAGCAAAGCTTCAGTTTATCTGAATTCAAAAACAGCTTGTTAATGTGGAGGTTGCTTCTCTTTTTAAGCCGACCTGTGTCATGTTCAAAACCCAGCTCCTTGAAAGCATGAGTATATGAACTCCAGTATAAAACTTCTCTCTTTGCATCAAACCCTCTGGGAAACATCCTGTTCCCCATTCCTGGTTGCTAGAAATCTGGCCATTTCCGCCCCAAACTGGATAAGCCTTCTAGATTTAACTGTGGCAGCCTTCCCTCATTTAGCATCCTCCATATGTTTTGGGACTACAACTCCCATCATCCCCACAAAGCACAACCATAACTATAGTCCAAAACAACTGGAGGGTACCAGATTGGGGAAGGCTGAACTACAGCAATGCTGTAAGGGTCAAGTTTCTACTAAAGTCTGGTGATGAAACCCACAATTCTTCTTAGGGAACCGAGAGATCGTTCTTCTTAACCAAAAACTTGGCTCCAAAAGGTTTGTCACTCTTGTTACCTTGAAATCAGATTATATTTTCATCAAACCAATCAAAAGAGCTAGTTGAGAGTTTCCAGGGACTTGTGTGTACCCAGATATTATTTATTTATTTTTAAGAGCACACTACCATGCCATATCACAAACTGCTTTTGAAATTTCCCCATTTTTCAAAAAAAGAGAGAAAGGTGGTTTGCCAGTTTCATTCCCAAACAGGAAATTATGGGAGGTACTGCCTACTCAAAATTAATAAAATTTTAAAATGAAATGTGTCAAAAACCTTGAACATGTTTCCATCAGATAAGCAAGGTGTCATGTGCAGAGACTTTATTTTGCACTCTTTAGCAGCAGAAAGAACAGCCACCCAGAAAGGCCCATCAAATTCTAGTACAGTCATGTGGTTTAAACATCTCTGGAGTCACTTAAATGGGGAGAACTCATTTCGTAAGAACCAAATATAAGACTGCTGGGTTTGTTGAAAGTGTTTTTATTGGACTGATACGTCTGGGATCTGGAAGTTAATTTTCTTATTTAATTTTTAATGTAACTATACAAGTAACAAAATGGAGGGGGGGAATGCGCCCTTTTTTTTTTTGAGGGGGGGACATTTGCCATGTAGCACAATGGACTACAATTCAAGAAACAAAGCTCCAAACCTCCTTTGTTCAAGTAACTCTATGCTTTGGCTCCAAAGAACTGTGAGCAGAAGGAAAATACCCAATAGTGCTTGCAGGAGTTCATGCACTGCTACAGCAGGTAGGTCCAATAGCAGTTCTGAAATTAATGGCCCTAACTTAGTAATGTTCATTAATTTCAATGGGCCTACTCTGAGCAAGACTTGCACTGGATACATCCTAATGTATCTGGAAATTGTTTCACTTTCCTCACTAAACTGCTCTAGTGTGAGATGCAGAACTGTCCCGACACAAGCAGAAAGCACTTTTGGGTCTATGACTCTTATGAACTGCTTTTCTAACCATGTTTTTTACACCTTCAACAATCTTCTTCCCATATAATTCAAACCTATGAACTCCAGAAAACCTACAGGGTCTCGTTCATACTCACCTCCCACAGACAGTCAACTCCTCTACTAGAATGAAGGGCTTTTTTGAACAAGAAACCCAAAACAATTAATAGTTTAGTAAGAGAGAGAGAAGGCAAATAGCACAATCCTCCCGCCACCCAGAAGAAAGCCAGCCGTTTCATGTTATTTCGAGAAAAATGAGAAAGGAAGTTCTCTTACCGATAACTCCAATGGTTACTGTCCCCTGCGAACCCCACCTAGCAAGTCGACATCGTGACATGTCAGGTCAGGGCAGCCTCAACCACGCTTCCCTGATAGTCAGGTAATAAAAGGAAGGAGTTAAAATAGAAGTTACGTTTGCAGATTTCTGGATAACATCAGAAAATGTAATGCAATACATTCCGAACTGTCATTCAGAGCTTCTGGTAACCGCCTTACAAGGTGTTAAAAATATATTTCTCCAGAAGAAAATTAAACAGAAACAAAAATAGTTTTTTAGCAGTTTCTAACCAATACCCAGATACTTATCATGATATAACTTCATTGTGTAATGAAGATCAGAGGCATTAATAGCCCATTTCTACTGAGGGTTTTCCCCCCGCTATTCCAACAGCTGCAAAAGTTAAACATGTGCACCTTGGTGAGCAAGTTTGTACTTTGTAGGATTTTGTTATCAAATTCATCAAGCAAAGCAGTTTTTATTTTAGCCCTAAGTTAACAGAAGCTCCCATTTTCAGAGAAATGGGAAATACAGCCCAGAGTTCTCATCTTATAAAGCCCACAGATCTTTAGTGGCTTCAAGCTTTCATTTTTAACCACAGAAAATCTATTTGTGCCCACTTTCAGTATTTCACGAAATACTCGTTCACACAAATATTTCAATCTAAACCAAAGGATTATGTGCAAGGTTTGAAAAATCTGGCTCGTATATGAGGAGTTGCAAGAACCCAATTCATGCTTTGGCCAGGCAAAAAAAGCCCTACTGAAGTTCCAAGATTTGCTTGCATAAGGACTCCAAGAATCCCCTTGGACTCCTTTTATCAAAATATTTTCATAC
This sequence comes from Podarcis liolepis, assembly GCF_965112155.1. NCBI lineage: Eukaryota > Metazoa > Chordata > Lepidosauria > Squamata > Lacertidae > Podarcis > Podarcis liolepis. The sequence goes on along the minus strand of NC_139561.1, from coordinate 72,712,942 downwards.
ATTTCTTTGCTTTGCTCATAATAGCCTTATTACAAGCATGTTATTTAATGTTCAAAATGCAAATGAGGTTCAAATAATGGCATACAAATGCAGACAAGGTGAAAATATAATCAGGCTTTGATAAATGATGGTCATTCATATAGCCGATTATTAAGCTTAATACCTCCAATACGTTTGGATTTTAACAGAAAAAAAATGCTTTAAAACAGTTAAAACAATTGAAGATTGCTATCTTCAGCTAGAAAAAACAAACCTTACTGAAGGAACTGTAAGCCTAGAACAATTACTATACCTCTAGAAGTTTTAGACATTTTCCTTCATAAATGGGAATGGTTCTGTTAAGTGGGTAACTCTGAAGTATAATCTGGCTTGCAATGCAATGCTAGATCTATGTAATTAGGAATTTGTAGAAATCTTTTGATATAGGTTTCCGAAGTACCAAAACTCTGGCATCATTTTTTTTTCAAAGTCACCTTTGTATCAATAGAGACATTGAAGCAACTGCTATAAATGAGTGATCAAATATTGAATTCCATTTCATGATTCCGTCCCCACCTTGAAGAACAAAGGATTGATATTCTTCTGTGACAGGGTTTTTGTCCCTCTGAATTGCTTTGCTGAATAAAAGGTCAAGGCACAGATGAAGCAAAATATATTTTGGAGTGCGTTTTTTATATTTAAATTTTTTTTGTGTGAAGCAAAGTTTCTTAAAGCCATGAATGTCTAATTAGATTGTGTTCTGTATTTAATTTGAAACACAATTGTCCTCTTCATAGCGTATACATACCACTAAGATATCTGGACAATACTGCTGTCTTTAAAGATGGAATTTAAAACAGAAGTTTGCGGACAGGTAGGACTGCTAATTTTGTATGCAGAATTTGCTACTTGAAAGAACTTCCAGAATTTAGTTGCATTTTGGATATAAGAATTTTACAGACTTGACGTTTGGGCAAGATTAACAAACACATCACAAGATTCCTCATTATGCCCAAGCACATGTGTGTGTTACATTTCCAAATCTTTCTAGATTCTGACATAGACATTTTCACATCAATACAAAACTGCTTTTTACCTCTCTTGGCAGTCCTTGTGTATGCTCCATCATAAAGGATAATAACTTTAAAGCCCTTTAGGACATGGGCAAGTGTTTTAAATTGGCACAAATTTGGTTTCACCAAATACTGTTAAGCTGTGGAGTTGATTGTCAAGCACTTGGATGAGTGTGTTTGTGTATGATTTAGGTATTAGAAAGCCAGCCACTTCTACTAGACCTAAAAGCCAGATAAGCTTCACAAGACAAATCCTGCAGCTTTACTCAGACAAAACAAAGACATATTATATGACCAAGAGCTACAGGATTTTTTCTTTTATCAGAACCATGGTCAGTTACTGTTACCATAGTACCCCAAATATCTGGCTGGACTGAAAAGCCATTTTTACAAGGATTTCCTTCCTCAATGAGTCAAGAGCTACAAACCCACGAAAATTATCTTCCTGACTCACAGCATACAAAATTGTAGGAAGAATGAACACTGTTCGCACAACAATGTAATTCTGTCAAACAGATAATACTAATGGAGGTTCAGACAAGCAGCTTGTTCTCTCCCAATGACTTGTTATTTTTCACTATGTTCTAATCAAAGGCAAACTCATAAATTAGGGGCTAATTATTTATTATGGATGTTCAAGTTGGCCAATCTGATCTGTAAATTTAAGACCTATGAATTTATTTCCTATAATGCAAATGTACTTCACTGCAGTTTAGCACAGTGCAAAAGATGCAAACAGGTAAAACATCATAAATTGAGTCTCAAATGAATATTAAAAATATGGCAAAAATAGAGTTTGTACAAAAAGTTCTTTAGACTCTGAAGATATCTCAAATCAATGGGAATTTGAGCTTTAAATCATTCATTCAGAAGGGTGTAAAATCTAATATTATAATCAAATTAGCAATTCTATTATCTAGAGCATAAAATATTTATTTACATTTTCACTGTACTTCGTAAGAATTTACAACCATTCTCATATCTTTGTTCAAAGCAAACAAAAACAACATTAAAATTGAGCACATAATTGTCTGTTTTTATGTTTGCACACTATCAAATTGAGTTGAAGTCATTAGATGTTATCCATATTAGTAGCATAAAAACAGGATAAGTTTATTGACTGCCTTCCTACATGAAACTTCTCATATATCCAGACAGTGGGACTTAAAATCATATGACTAAAAACAATTTGCACAAGTTTACAAATGTACTTGAAGCTGTTAAAAAAGCAACCAATTGAAAGTTAAATGCAACTAGATTAGATTAACAATTATGAAATTTCAATTTGATGCTACGATTAGACCTAGCTCTGACTCATATGCCACAAGTGCCAGATGTTGGAAATTGCAAGAAATTTGCATGAATTTGATCACTCACATAGGCAGTTTTTTTTATATCTAAAAAAAGATGTTTCTTGCAAGAATTACCAATAAAATGTTTTAGGACACAATTGAATTTGAAATAGGTAATGTTTTGAATAGATTTTTGAGTTTTATTGAAATCTTACATGAACAAGAAGAAATTGGAAATACAATCACATCAAGGAACAAATTGCCACGGATTTGACGTTTAGGCCAAACAAATTTTGTAGGGCAGATTTTCAAAAAGGTGTGAAGTTATAACAATTTAAAAACACAGTTAACCTACTTCTAGGAATGCAAAACATACAGTCATGTTATTTTCAATACAAGAAAACTTAATTTTGTTTTAATTTCTTAAAACTACGGAGACAAAGTACTAGCTTTACTTTATGTACAGCATATGCCTATGTAGTCTATCCCAAATCCAAAAAAGAAAAAGGAAAAAATGAAACTGTCCAAAAACAGAAGGTCTGCAAAATCATGATTTAACAGTGTCGCCCATCCTGCTGATAAACTGCTAAAATGAAGCCTAAAACGATAAAAAGCACTGTCTCCCAAAACTGTGTTTGGGAATTCTGCAAGCTCAGTAATGTCCAAGTGCATTTATGAGAAAAGAAAAAAATAATAAAAGACTTGAGTATATACACAAGAGAGTGATTCTTCAGCCCAATACAAATGGCAGCCAATCACTACTGAAGGATGAAACATTAATTTTTGGAAGGATGTAGAGCTATAGCCAAATTCTATCTTTCCAATATTCCCACGCCCTCCTTATTTGTCTTACTTCCACTGTTGCCCATACGTATCCTGATAAAATTCCTGGTTGTCATTATTGTAACCATAGTTACCGGCATAGTCACCACCTTGCTGAAGCGGCTGCTGAGCGATGGGTTGGGAGCCCCAGTTCTGCTGGTTGTTGGTCTGGCGGCGCTTGGAATCCGGTTGGTTGTACCCATCAGCCTTTCTCTTGCCTCCCACGTTGCCCCCACGGTTGCCCCTGGCTCCACGAGCACCACGTCCTCTCTGCTGCTGGGCAGGACCCCCTCTCCCACCCCTGGCTCCTCTTGGTGGTCCCATTGGTGCCCCCCTCTGGGAATAGCCAGCTCTACCTCTTGGTGGTGGTGCTCCCCGCCCCCTAGGTGGTGGAGGTGCGCCTCGCCCACCCCTTCCTCCTCCTCTTCCTCTTATAGCATAGCCATCATCATAGCCGTAGTAAGGATCTTCATAGCCACCACGGTAGTCATGATAGTCATAGCCATAGTAATCATCATAATAATCTTCATAGCCATAGTAATCTGGGGGATAGCCATAGCCGCCTCTCCCTCCACGCCCTCGGCCTCTAATTGGAGGTGGCATACGAGGTGGAGGATAGTAATAATAATCTTCGTACCTAGTGAGCAGGAAAAAAGCATTAGCATTAGTTCATGCTGCTTTCTCAATTTAAAAGTTCAAGCGGAGTTCAGCATGCCAGATTAAAGTAGATTTTTATTATGTTGCTATCAGACAGAAACTCCCATCTTTGAGCTACGGTACAGTTAATGAAGTTAACACTCACGCAGTACTTCTGGAGGCTTGTCTGGCAGCCTGGCGTTCTTTCCTTTTCTTATCTGGAGGCTTAGCTAATACTATTTCAATTTCTTCCCCCTCTATCTCTTTTCCATTCATTTCGTTCATGGCCTGTTTGGAAGGGGAAAGAAGTTTAAATTCCATTCTACAGAGAAGAATCCTTCAGGATTTCCCACCTTTCCACTCTTCTAAGTCCTGATATTCTCACGTCCACAGTAATTTCATTTCAACACTATGCATATTTACATACTGAATGTTTTAGGAAGCGAATCGCTTTAAATTTGCCTGAAACAAGCACAGAACACTTGTGTGCCTACTCTGGTGTAGGAGAGACTTCTGTAACAATGAAGAGCTACTATTAGCTCTTTGTTTTAAAGCAGGGCATTGGACTGAAGGCTGATCACCCTTTCTGGAAGGAAGACAAGACAGTCTCCATTAGTGCTTCACAGTGAGAAACACTTTTTCTTGCTTGAGCTGCTTTTAAAGATGGAGAAGACTGGAAAGCAAATACAGTGGTACCTTGGTTCTCAAACACCTTGGTACTCAAACAACTTGGAACCCAAACACTGCAAACTCGGAAGTAAGTGTTCTGGTTTGCGAACTTATTTCAGAAGTCAAACATGCTCCGTTTTGAGTGCCACACTTCCGCTCTGAGTGTTACGCTGAGGTCTGTCAGTTTTTGCTCTTTATTTTGCATTTTTGTTTTTGTGGCTCTTTGATTTTGTGACTGTGTGGAACCCAGTTCAGCTACTGATTGATTGGTTGGTTGGTTGGTTGATTGATTGATTGATTGATTGATTGTGTGACTGCAGTAAATTCTTTATTACTTTCATTTTAATGGTCTCATTAGATAGTAAAAATCATGTTAATTTGATGTTTTACGGGTTGTTTTTAAAAGTCTGGAACAGATTGATCCATTTTGCAATACATTCTATGGGAAAGCATGCCTTGGTTTTAGAACAGACTTCCTGAATGGATTAAGTCTGAGAACCAAGGTACCACTGTAGGTAAAGCGGAAGGAAAAGTTGGGGGTCTTGGGGGGGGGAGATTATTTTCCCCTAGAACTTTGTTAATACAGTGGTACCTCGGGTTAAGTACTTAATTTGTTCCAGAGGTCCGTTCTTAACCTGAAACTGTTCTTAACCTAAAGCACCACTTTAGCTAATGGGGCCTCCTGCTGCTGCCGCGCCGCCGGAGCACGATTTCTGTTCTCATCCTGAAGCAAAGTTCTTAAGCCGAGGTAATATTTCTGGGTTAGCGGAGTCTGTAACCTGAAGCGTATGTAACTTGAAGCGTATGTAACCAGAGGTACCACTGTACAAGGCAGCATATGCTATTTAACATATGCAATGTGAATAATGCACTGGTAAAACCTTTCCAATGTACTGGGGGTGAGGGAGAGCAAGAAGATTTTAATGGAAAGTATCAGACTAGATGAACCAGTTACAATATTCAGCATTTATAGAGCATTTTTAGGGGGTTCAAAGCATATACATTGGATTGCATCCAATACCATGCTTGCATGCGTTCCTGCCATAGAGTCTGCAGTATGCCCTGGAGGTTAGGAAAGAAGCTCAAGAAAGGCATGAGATGTGGGGCACAGGCTGTAGCGGGAGGGAGAAGTCAGGTAGAGGCTGACTGCAAAAGCTGATTGCAGCTACCATCTTGCTGAATAATGTAGGTCTGTATGTATCACCACGACATCAGATGAAGAGTTTTCCTTTGCCCGTGCAGTTTGAAATCAAGCTGCACAGGGAAAGGAACAGCAAACGCCAGTTTTGGCTGGGAGCTTTGTTTTCATCTACAGTGCACTTAACGTTATATATGACCTCATGTGTTGGGCTGGTGGGCGTGGCTTGGGGGAAACAACCTCACAGGCCGAAATAGGATTCTTGCCAGGCATAATCAGGGACTGTTCCCCACCCACTGGCCTAGATAATGAAATTGTGCATACCTACCTTGACCGCTGCCCCCCTATCTTCAAAATGAACAAAAGCATAGTCTTTTAATTTCTTCACTCTTTCCAGCTTTCCAAACTCTGAAAAGGATTTCTCCAGTATTTCTTCCGTCACTGTAGTGGCCAAGTTTCTCACAAATAAAACTTTCACCTGTTAAAAAAGGGGGGTGGGATTTTGACATCAGCTTCAGAACTCCAGTAACTCTTACAATACATGCTTGCTCAGATGCAAGAGTGCACTAAATAACCATCCAGGAAAAGATGGCTTTATCTCTGTATCACAAGAGGCATTAATTTTATCACTAAAACTGAAACAGCAACTAAAAACACGGACCACTGACAGCATGTTTCAGTGTTGGCTTTTGGAGAAATGATTAGGCCTCCATCAACTTTTACTTTCAAGATTTCATTTAAGAGATACAGGCACACTTCCATGTTGCTTATTTTTTGTAACAGATTCCCAGGGAACAGATGGCATTGACCAGCATCAGTACATTAACCCTACTGCCAGGTTGAGGAAAAGCATGGATGTACCTGGAATTGTATACTTCAGTCATTCTTACTCCCCAGGGAGGGGAAAAGGCAAAGTATCATCGCAGACATGGCCACCCTACTGTAATGGCAAACTACTTTTGGCTCAAAGGGCTGCATGTTCATTCTTGGCCAAACCCTCTGGGGTGTCCAGGTCAGTGGTGGGTGTGGTCCCCCACACCTCAGTTGCTGCATGCCAATCAGCTTGGGGGGTGTTATTGGCCCCTCTGGGCTCATCAAATGATTGATCCGATGACTGGGGAGAAGGCAATTTGTGTCCCCATCAGGGTGCTGGGGTCACCCAAGCATAGTGTCTTCTTTTAATTCGTTTTCCTTTGCCCCCCCCCCCCAAATTTCTGAGATCTTGGGGGATGGGATCTGTGTCCCAATCTGGGGTTAATCACTTCAGCAGTACAGCCTTTGCTCTATTACCTTTGCCATGACTTCTGGATCTGGTTCCTCTACAGGGTCAGCCCATTCCACAGTAACGACGTTTCCCCAGACTTTTACTTTCCCACTCATCAGCCGACGCCGAGCTTGAGCGGCTGATTTGTGATCCTCGTATTCCAGGAAGCAGAATCCCCGATTCTTCTTTTTATCATCAGGTTGGTGATACAAGATTACATCCACTAAACCCTCTGTAAGAACAAGACACCCGGATGTAACACAGAAGCCTATTTCTAGCTTGAAATGCGAACTGGAATACAGAAGCTTCAGCATAAGCAGATCAAGTCTTCAGCACACTCAAATGATGCAGTACCAGAATACACACACAATAAAGTTCTCCCTTCTCTAGGCACTGGCTCCATCAAACTTACTTCTAGCACGAGATGGTAGAAGTAATGTTTCTTTGCCCAGCACTCAAAATCTGATCCAGGACTGCCATTCCTCTTCTTTTATCTGGCCTCCCAGGTTGCGAGGTCTGCATCATAAAGGTGACACCACCTACCAAATCTAACACCACCTGGGTGGAGGGAGATTCCTCCAATGAAATGGCAGCGCTCCAAATGGTCAGGGCCGACTTACCCATAGGCGCTAGGGGTGTGGGGCAGCCGGGCTCTCAGGGGCGCCCGGATGAGAGTCTGGGGCCCAAGAGTTGAGTCTGGGGAAGAGCCCGCCCATCGGTCAGAGTGCCACAGCTGGCTCTTCTGCTGCAGCGGCTCTGAACCACAAGTTTGGGGGGCGACCAAGCCAGTGAGACGCTGAGGTGGCCGGCTGGCTCCGCTCTCCTGCACGCCTGGGACTGGGCAACCTGGGGGTGGGGGTGGGAGTGCCAGGCAGATCTTTGCATCCCGGCATCGCATATGCTTAAGACAGCCCTGCAAATGGTACTGACATTCTCATTTTGCTGCCACTGGGAGACTCATTTTTACCATAGATGACCTCAACATGCATTCAAGGGATCACCAGTTCTGACTGGATTTGAACTTGGCTGTTCAATATCGTACCACCCCACTCCTTGCACACTCTCACCCCTCTTCTGATACTTGGAAGCTTCCCCACCTCATCAAAACCACTTCTGGGCCATTACAGGGAGGCAAAGAAGCACCTGGTACAGCACATCACTTCCTCTAAGTGGGAAAGCATTGGTACCCAAATGTATAGATTCTCCCCATGCCACCTTTTCCCTTCCCAGTTATTTTAAGCCAATGGAAGAGGAAAGGAGGAGGGAAGCAAACTTGTTTTAAATAAGTACCAGTGGTCCTAGGGTTAAGAGAGAGAGAATCAAGACCAGCCTGCAACCCTCTCAAAGAGCTTAATTTTCATTAGACTTCAAACACCCTGAAATTCCCAAGTCCAAATGAGTGCCTGCGACTCCTACAAAATGTCTGCTGGAAGTTCAAGTAAAATGCAAATTAACTGCACAGCCACTTCAAGCTGGATACCATTCAGGCCCTATGAAAAGGAACTGGGTGGTGTTTCATAGGTTAATATTGTTTGGTGTGTGCATTTTAAGTGGTGCCTTAGAAGGGTTTATATTCTGAAAGATAGAGGATATAACTGTACTAAATATATTCAGAGTCTTAACAGGCATGTTTATTATCAACACTAGTCTGCTTGTTTCATGAGTGAAATGTTAATGCCTTACAACACGTCATATGCTCAACTCCTTACCTGTAACTTTGCTGAACTCTTCTAGTATGTTTTCCTTGGTCTTGTTTTTTGGAATTGATCCAACAAACAGCCTGTTGTTTGCCACAGAGATGCATACGCCAAGGTGTTTACCAGGACGGATTTCATAGTTGTCACACTGAAAAGAACGTTAAGCTGAACACTCATCTTAAAGTTCCAATTTAATGGTACACAGATCAACAAACTCTCCACCTGCTCCAATGGGGAAGATCTCTAAATAAAATGCTATCTACTACAAAAAAAGCTTCATACCTGCATCCCACTTGGGAAAGATTTAAGGTTTCCAGTAATCTAGCTCATTTCCCAATAATAGGTGTTTGCCAGCTCAAAATACACTGTCTAAGGAGACTTCTCAGGTTTAGAATGCTAAATCTAGCCTCACAAACGTCAGGCTAGATGTCTGAGAAGCTCACATGCACAAATCTCCTGTTTCATCCCAGTACCTGGTACTCAGGGGTACACTGATTCTGAACATGGAGGTTAGATTCTTAGCTATCATGGTCATTGTTGTTCATAAATGTCTCTATTAAAGAACTGTGTACATTAGTACAATTCACTGTAATGTAGCTCTGAAGGCTATCTTCAAAAGGAAGATGCTCCATTCCTAAGCACATCATCTACTGTTACTTCACTATCAATAAAACATCCTTTTTCAGATCAAGCAGCCTGGACTCAGGAAATTTTTATGACAGTGAACACCCCAGAACTTATATAAAGTCATCACTATTATACTTCCACTTTATTTTCAATCCATTTCCCAAGTGTGAATTTTCCTTTATCGCTGCTTATACACACTAACATTTTCAGTAAGCTTTCTCCTTAAGGAGGGTTTTTTTAAGCTGTTACCAACAATTTACAATCCATTAGTGTATCAGCGAAGTTAGTATTCCCATTTACCCACTCAGTACATCACTCAAGATGCTCTTGCATAGCATTTCAGCTTCTGCTCTGTTTGAAGAGAGCTTTTTATGGAACAATCCAATTGGTACTTACTTGAGAGTAGGTCCAACTGAGAGTAAAGTCCTACTGAACTCAAAGGAACTTACTTCTGAGTAGACTAGTTTAGGATTGTGTTAGTGCCCGATTGGTTAAATCCTAATTTGCTATTATCTGCACACTTAGCTAACTCACCAATTAACTGTGCCTCCAGTTAATTTATGAAAGATAAATACCATCAATTACAGATCAATTACAGATCCTTGGGGACCCTTCTCTGTACTTGGAAAACTTCTCTGTACTCAGAAAACTATCAGTTAATTTTCCCTTGCCCCTTTTTAGCCAGTTTTATCCATCATTTTGTCCCTTTTCTATCAAACTTTAGGAGCTTCAGTGAGGAACCAACCATCCTTACCTACAACTGCAAATAATTCAAAAAATGTTAACCAAGCCTTTGCAGATGCCTTGCTATTTCATGTTTTCAACTAAAATTTACCTGGGCTGAAAAACAGCTATCAAGGAGTTCTCAATAATAACTCTATGTCCAAGGTCCAAAAGGAGAACTCAAGTCAGATTCATCCTGCAATTTTCCTTATTAACATCAAATGGCATGGTTAAATTGAGAAGTGCCTTAAGTAGCAGCAATTAATGACTAGTTGTTTATAACTAGTTAACTGCTAATTTATAGCTCATTACTGAGTGATCTAGAATACTATGGGAGCTCACTTGCAAAGAAAGTATCCATGAGTTACAGGATGTGACCACAGCAAAGTCATTCCATCCTCCAACATATATAGCATGGCATAACACTTACCAATTTAACTGCTTCTTGTGCTGCATCTTTACTACAGAAAGTGATGAAAGCGTAGCCTCTGTTCTGGCCAGAGAGGGGATCCATCATGAGCCGCAGGTCCCAAATTGGGCCTGCCTTCTCGAATAGTGGTACCAATTCATCTTCATACAAATCCCTAGGAATTTTACCAACAAAAACCTGACGAGGGGGAAAAAATATTTTGTTTGTTAGAAAATGACATTTTTTAAAAAATTCTTAATTCATTTAATAAAAACAATAGATTTGTGTAAGGTGATATTTCAAAATGGTTGATCTTTTCAAACACTCAGAACAGAGAAGCTCTCGCTCTAAGCACATGGGCCACTACCTAGAGCTACTTTAGGAATACCCTTTCTTTAATCACTGCACACAACACAAATACTGGCTCAGTTCAGATGTAACAGGGAACAATGGTTTCCCACCACACAACCTTGGGCTTATGCACTTCCCCTCCTTCCCACCCAAATGGACAGCAAAAGCTTCTGTTTTCAATTTTAAACTAGCCGCAGTTCCCTGTGATGGCGAATTTGTGGAACTCTGGTCATTTAACCCAGCAGTGGGAACCATTTTCAGTCAGAGGGTCACATTCCTTTCTGAGCAACCTTTTCAAGTGGGTGAGGCCAGGAGCCAATAGGGGCAGTCCAACTGATGGGACTCTTACCTTCACAATAGACTACATTCCAGTCAGGTAAAAGTCAGAGGTTTCTACACACACATTTCTCCATTCCCATCCAGGGAAACAAGAGGAATTATCATAGTTCAAGGACTCATTCCAGCTAGGCAAAAACACTTGGGAGGGCATGGAACACAGTCAGGGAGAGGTGTGGCCTGGGGAGAGTCCTATGGGCTGGAAAAAGAGAGGCAAATGACCGCTTTTGTTCCCCACCTGCTTTGTGAACAAATCAGGATTTGAAACCTAATTTGATCCTGACTTGCTGTCACTAACCCTAGTTTAAACAAACCACAGTTCCAAGTTGGGCTGTCATGGGGCACCAAGGCTAGTTTAAAAATGAAAGCAGAAGTTTCAATCTCCTATTTGCAGGGGGGTGCGATGAAGAGTATGTGAGCTCATCGCTTACCGTAGCTCAAAGCTGCAGTGAGTAAACCACTGTTTTCTATTACACCTGGAGGGCCACAAGTTAGCCAAATGAACAACAGCTCTGAATATTACTGCAGTTAAAAGACAGGCTTTCAAAGTGTTTCCTGTCAAAATTTGGTTGGAAAACTCAGCTTAACAATTATTTTCATTATAGCTAAAACTAAATAATTAGTTTTTAAGTCTTATTAGACGAAATAGGCAACTATTGTTAGGTAAGGACAATCTTTATGTATCTGCAATTTATGTGCAGCAGTATGTACATACAAACCTCTGTGCCGATGCCAGGCTGGGATCCTGAGTAGACCGTATCTGGAGGGGGGCCACCATACTTCCGCTGGCCTGTAGTCACGTCCAAAGTATAACCAGTCCTCTCTAGCAAAGCCTGAATAAAGGATGAAGAATTAGAAGTAGATGTTTTCATCGCACAAGTGGCATTCAACAACACATTCTTTACCAAGACAGAAAAACAAACCAGAAAGAGCCCCATCCACAGAACCTCTTGCATATTTTATCTATCTATGTATGTGTCTATCCTATACACCACCCTATACCCCGAGGTCTACAGGGCAGTTCACAACAAGACCACAACATATAAAATCAAACCAAAAGCAGTAACCCAATAACCCCCCACAAAAAGGCCACATTCTAAAAGGGTGTTGGATGTCAATAAGATCAACCAAAGAAGAGTCTGGATTTGATATCCTTGCTCCTGAAGGAGTCTCAAAGTGGCTAACAATCTTCTTTCCCTTCTTCCCCCACAACAAACACTCTGTGAGGTGAGTGAGGCTGAGAGACTTCAGAGAAGTGTGACTAGCCCAAGGTCACCCAACAACTGCATGTGGAGGAGCAGGGAAGTGAACCCGGTTCACCAGATTACAAGTCTACTGCTCTTAACCACTACACCATGCTGGCTCTCAGGCCTGGTTAAAAAGGAACATTTTTGCCTGACACCTCAAGGTGTATAATGAAGGCGCCAGGCGATCTTCCCTGGGGAGAGCATTCCATAGACGGGGAACCACTGCAGAGAAGGACCATTCTTGTGTCGCCACGCGAACAACTCGGTGCTGCACCCAGCTAAATGAAGTGCTCTTCCTCTTGCTGCTTATTGGGACCACAGACTAGGCGTTGTATCCAACTAAGTACTACTCAGAGTAGGCTTACTGAAATTAATGACCAGGGCTGGGTAATACCTGCTTGCCATTGTTGTAATACACCGACAGCTAAACATTGTGATATGGTGGTATATTACGATGTTGGAAAGAAGGCGGAGAGGAGGAAGGCAGTTGCCGGCCACAGAGACAATTAGTGTCACTGTGCACAGCTTCTGCCTCTTCCAAACCCGCAGCCACCTCTTCCAGCGCATGGTGCATGGAGGAAGGAACCCAACCATGCAAGGAACAGGGCGAAGTCGCTTCCTCCTCCAGCTCCCACCCATTCTAAGGCAACTGAGGAAGGCTCACAAATGCTCCGTCCGTGCGCCTGCATCAGCTGCTGCCGCCTTTGCATGGACAGGTGGGGGAGGGCTGCCTCTTTCTCCCAGGAGAAAGAGGTAGCTTGCACATGCTAAAGTGATTGAGGAAAGAAGTGGCCATCGAGTCCCTGTCAGGGAAAAGGGCGGGGTATAAATTAATAAATATATAATAATTATAATAATGGAGGCACGTTTCTCTCCTATATATAGATAGGGCTCTTTTGCTATTACGCATTTGCAACACTCGTGATTGTAACTATTTATTTCATGTCATACAAACCCTCCCCCCTCAATACAATTCTTTCCTCCAGTACAAGTCCTTAAAGCAACATCAGAACAATGCAATTAATTACTTAAATACTGAAATATCTACATAGAAGTTCAGAAGAACCTTTATCTGTTCCCCTGTACACTCAGCATATGTATACATTACCTTAATCTTTGCTTCATCTGGCCCCTTTGTTGATTCTTGTACTTTGCTTCCTTGTTTCTCTCTCTGTCTGTAAGTCTTCATAACTCCACATAAAAATGCACTTTTGTTCTGCAGATACAATTTATGACATCATTCAAGAGGAAGGCATAAAAAGAAACCTGAAGCCATTGAACCTTGCATAACACTCAACTGCTGCAACTTTTGACAGAACTAAGTAGAGTGCTTCAAAAAAAAAATATCACTTTGTACAATTTATTTAACACAAACAACCACTCCATTGAACACCACATCAGGCCAAGGACTCTGAATATGAGAGTCTTTTTACACGCATGCAACTCTAGACTTTAACAGTGCAGCCCTATACATGTCTACTCAGCAGTAAGCCCCACAGAGTTGAATGGGATTTCCTTCCACTAAGGAAACATAGGATTCCAGCCTAAATGCAGTGTTTGAGGGGTAAGGTTGTCATAAAGACACAGTGCAGAAGAGTTCAGAAAAAAGTATGACAACCTTTGTTGGTGCTTGTTATAGTCATGTTAGAAAGAATGCTACATTTGTGAACCTATTTCTTCACACCACAGGAGCTCTTACCTTACCTGTACATGCGACAGGTCACTTTCCTTAAACTGCTGTAATACAGAGAGGGCTCCTTCTTCGTTAAATTCTCTAAGAGCATCTATTGCTCTCTCATCAAGATCAACATAAGCTACCAATCCTAAAAAATTAAAAATAGAAAAAAGTTACAGATTCCCATTTAATTATACAGAGGCAATTTCATTCAAAAACACTATTTTATTTTGCTAAATTTGAAGTAATTTGAGCTCAGTACATCAAGGTAACTACGGCAAACTAAAAAGTTATATCCAGAAACAGAAACTGTATGGATATTCTGCTGCACAAAGCAACACTACATATCAGGGTTTGAAACAATGACCTCTGGCTCACATTCCCTTTTAGGATATTTCTTTAAGATGGAGCCATTACAAACGATGCATAAACACTACATAATCTAACAACAGTTGTGCTACAGCAGCTATCTGAGCAACCTATAAAACCAACTTCTCCCCTTCAAAAAAAACTAAAGTGAAAAATTATCCCCATTTCTATAAAAAGGAGATTACAATGAATGTTTTTTACTACAGATAAATACCGTTTTGCCACAACTTTCCAGCCAGTGACATTATTTCAAGCCCTGTTATGTACATCAAGTACACTAATATTAAGCTTACAGGTGCAGACCCACATACAGTAGGACCAGTTCTGAAGCATAAAGTACTTTCTTTTACATTAAAGTTAATATAAGTTTATGAAAAATGTAGAAAATTTCTAATTCCATCAGTATTAAATGGTAAGGTGCTGAGATATTTGTACCAACTTCCAATAACTATCCAGAGTGTTTTGAATACTTCGGGATTTTAAAGAGCACTGAAAACATCTTTCTTCTCTATCACACAGAATAGCAGTGCACAAAGACTGCATTTCAGAATTGAACCTGCATATTGGAAGGCATATTTTGTACTGGGACAAAACTCAGCAGAGGTTTTAAAAGTAATGAAGTTCAGCCCCAAGTTTAATTATAAAATTAGTTGTAGCGAACACTACTAACGGACACCAGTGGGGAAAGTTTAACCATGAAGATAGTTGTACAAATATTGTTGAATACTAGGTAGTAAAAAGTTTTAACATTAATGCACTTTCAAGTTTAGATAAATGTCAAACTCCCCATGACACAACCTCAGTTGCAACACATTCTAAAATCCTGTACATGCATTTCTCAGACACCTACACTCAAGCCACTAAGTGTACATCATCATATAGCACCGCCTTAGAGAAGTGTCTCTCTAAGGAAATAAAAGCTATCTGGCAGGCACTCATTGGGATTGTCATTCAAGACAGATCAGCCACATGAGTCAAAATATCAACATAAAGAAGACAGATATGGTATTGTTTTGAACTGCCTTAAACTTGCATAACGTTTAGAGTATTTTAGGGGGGAAAGATAAAGCAGATCTTGCCACTGAAATATTTGAGATAAGGGCATGAAGCAGTTCCATTTATATTTCTAAATATATTCACAACACGCATACTAAAGAGGAAGAGGAAGTTTCTATTTCACACCCCCAAAAATATGCGTTTCCTAAGCAGAACATGTGTTCTCTCTCTCTCTTTAGAATACACAATAAGCCACTTGCTCCATGCAAGATAAACGTAATTCAAATAATAATTATTAATCTGAACACATCAGTGTAATTACTGATATGGACTGAAATATTCACTAGGAGCTGGACAAACATGAAATTCACTTACAGACTGGAATTCAAACGTAGCCCTAAGTCAAGCAAGCAAGCTATTTCCCTCAATAAGCCAAGCACCTATTAAAATATTAAGTGTTTAACACAGTAACTATAAATTGGTGATTATTTTATAGAGGAAACTTACAATTCAGTAAGCTGGAATGTCCACTTTTACTTGTGTCTATGAAACAGTTAAGTGCCCTGATGACCTAAGATACTGTCAACATGTCAAACCCAATTTGACCTCAAAGAAGTGAAAGCAGCTGTACATTCAAAGCTACACAGTACAAAACACAAGTAAATTTTTTTCAACTTTAAAACCTAAAAATTTGAAAATCGTTTGCCTTCACTTTCATAACCAATCAGAAACAAGAAATGCATATTATACCTGTCTGAAATATTTCATCAAGTCTCTCTGCCACCTTCTGTGGGAGGCCTGCCTCTATCAGTGTCTTGTAGTGTTCTGTGTGAGTTACACTGGAAGTATCCATTGGTTCTTCCTCTTCTTTTAACTGTACCGCATTACCATTCACCTGATTAGCCATTTTATTATGCTGCTGGAAAAAATTCAGGAGCTATATTACATAAAGCCAGAAATAACTAATTTGTAGGACAATGCATTTATCTAAACTAATTTGTAAACATGCTGCAAGTGACTTGAATTAAACCTATTATTTAAAGCCTTTAGAATGCAGCTCACCTACATTAAATAAGTACAGTTCTAAATACTGTGGAACATGTACATGGAATAGCGCACAATTTTAAGCACTTCATGTACATCAGATCTAATTTTGATTTTGGCATTAATTTCTGTGATCTTAGTGGTGGGGAGTATACTGAAATGCATGAACATCTGCCATTATTACCCTGGTCTCAAAAAGATTTTAAGTCAATGTGCTTAATACAGAGGCCTACAGGGCAGCTCAATATGCAAATGTCAATACTTGCTTTCCATCTTTCCCATAGTTTTCTGGCTTATTTCCATACCTTCCTTCAAATCCTGTTACATAAGAGAAGCCATGCTGCTTTAATGTACACTAGTTGCCAGAACACTTTTTTTTAAAAAAATAAAAAACAACATGCCACATTAGGTTTTGCACAAGTGGAACAATCGATAAACGAATTGCATGTCACATACCAGCAAGATGAACTTGTATTAAATTCTGCATATCATAGCACAGCATGTTATTCCAGATATTAGAGTTTAAATGAAAGGTTTAAACGAAAGGCAGCACCTTCAATTTTCCATATCAGTGAGAAAGACTTGATGCGAAAGTCAATAAGAAGACTGCAGAGATATGAATAAAAAAAAAGTAGCACTATCTTCTCAAACAAATACTGAGGTATTTTGCCAACTTATTTTATGTGTCTGATTACAAACTGGTGCTTAATATTCAGGCGTGACAGCACAGGTGATATAAACAACTACTTAAGGAAGAGGGCTGGTTGACAGTGCCATATTAGCAGAGAGGCAAAGCAATCTTGATTTCACCAGAAAACTCAGTAAGACATATGAAACAAATATTTTTTAAAAAACGTTTTAAGTGCAGAACACTAAAACTAGTCCTTCAAATACTAGATACAACTTTAAGATAATCATCCAATTAAAAGCATGCAATACAATTAATGTATCAAAAGCAAGACAAAAGAAGATGTCCCACTCCAGAAAAGTTTTGCCATCAAAACATTTTAGTTCAAGGTCAATGAGTACTTTAATGGGCTATGACCATACTGTAGCTTGTGCAGAATAACTGGTACACTATTCCATTTTTGTAGCAGATGCCACCACACTCCTTTCTACTACAGACTGTACAAAATCCCTGAAATTATTGCTACTTCATGTTTCTGAGCACATGTCCTACTTTAAGACCAAAAGAACAAAATGCTTTCAAGCTGAACAAAACTGTTTTGGTGATCCACAAAACCAGGGCCTCTAGTTTATTGAGGTTGCTCCTTAATACCTCTGCACTTACATGAAAAGCAGCAGTGGTGCATTAAGAGACAAAACCCCACAAAGAATTAAGACCAGTTGCTTCTTAGCAAATACTGCACCCTGAACACGGGATTATGATGCTACAAGTTTTCCCCAAAGAATTTCTCAGTGGTTAGTCCATTTTTCTCCCTCAAGTGAAAGCATGTTTAGAAGTGTTACATCCACACTACATGCAGCATTTTATGGATTCCAGTTCTGCTTTGTCACCTGTTACTTCCTTTGCGGGGAACACAACACCGAAAAAAGTAGGTCTGCCACACACAAAGCCATTTTTCTAGTGAAAATTGTATCCAAGCAAAGGCTAGTGGGACAAATGTAACCCACTTTGGGAGATTCATTGTTTCTAGATACCTCATCTGCACTATACAGTGAACTCTTAGGTTACGTACCTCTCTGGATATGTAATCTTCGGGTTGCTAAAGCGGCAAACCTGGAAGTATTTTTCCGGGTTTCGCCACTCGCGCATACGTGGAAGCACTCTATCATGCTGTGCCCATGCGCAGAAGCGGTGCCTCTGGTTACGGATTTTTCAGGGTGTGCACAGACCCCCGGAACAAATTAAATCTGTATCCAGAGGGTCCACTGTATATTTAAAACATCATCAGACCACTAAAAACAGCATCTTCACCCTAAGACTCCTAGTTTATTAAGGGTGCTGAGAGTATTTAGTAGACCCCACTGAGCTCCAAACTCCAGTCATCCTCTCTTCCCATAGAACTCTGTGAATTGTAGCTCTCTAAAAGGGAACCGAAGTCTATTAACAACTCTCAGCATCCTTAACAACATACACTTCCCAGGATTCTTTGGCGGAAGCCATGACTGTTTAAAGTGATATAATACTGCTTTAAATAGAAAGTGCAGATGGGACCCTTCGCCTGATCACAGGAACATGGGCTTGATTATCTCCAACAATGAAATGCCAACACTACCAAAGCAAAGACAACTTGAGGGATATGGGGATATGTAGCACCCAAACAAAAAATAACACCACCTTTACTTCTTATTCTAAATACTATTGTTTCAAAGCATTCTCCTCCAAGAGAATGTTCATATAGCTGACATTTATAAAGATTCTCAATGCACTTCAGTGCATCTCTCAAGGGCTTGAAAAAGAATACAGAAGAAACAAGCATGTCTATCAATGTTTTAGTGATAAAAAGATGATTGGTTGATTAAGATATTTACAGATAAGTTTAGTTACCCTACGTACATAGAATTCCTAGAAAATACTTCAAGGCCATTCTAATTTCTCTTCAGAGGTGGTAGCACAATGAAAAAGAAACTTGGCCCTTGTGGGCAGAGCTTCGCCTTTCTGCAGACAGCTGTGGATTCCACAAGGAATCAGAGTCTAGAGTGTTTATGGGGAGGTTCATATTTTATAGAACTTAGTTATTAGCATTATTAGAAATATGCTAATACAGCTTTATTAGCAAAGCAGTAACCTTGATGAAGCTAAACAAGTCTGGGTTGGCTCAGTGGATAGATGAGAGACTCCATGGGAATCCTATGTTTGCTGACTTTTAAGTGTCACAAGAGAAGGAAGGTAAGTGTATTAAATAAACTATTAAAAAACAACAATGTATCAATCCCAAGGAAATGACACCTTCAGCACAGTTCAGTTTGTTACACAAATTACTTAACAAAAATTCATGTATGAAAATTATATACAGTATAAGCAGAATGTCAGAACAAGCAATACTCAAGATTTGTCTCCATATTTTACTGTTCTATTCTGCATGCAGCTGTGAAAGAATTGCATACAAGCTTTGACATGAAGTAAGCTTTTGGGGCCAGGGAAATCCTTTCTGGAGGAAATGTGATTGTACCCCCTCCCCCGGCCATGCTGATAACATTCAGGCACCAAACTGAAAACATTTATGTCTAGGCTTTTGGAATACAGTTCGTATGGAGCCTAAATCTATACTGCACAGTACTGTTTATTTTTCACTACATGGCATTATAGTTCTTCATATAAACAACTGATGGTTTAAATTGCTTTATCGTGTTTGTTTTTTATAGTTGCTGTTAAGACACCCTGACCTTCTGTAGAAAGATGGGAAGAACAAAAAATAAACTAACAGTCACTGCGCAATCGAAACCCATCAACAAATTCACATGATCCAGTACTACTATTGTTTTTGAGTTTTACCTTCACAACTCACTATAATGGACTCATTTGCACTGAATTTACAAATGCAGATAAAAAACATTCAATAACACAGTTTATGATCCAATACAATTAGTTAAGAATTTTCCTCACACATTTATCAAGCTTCTGTTCTGCCTTTCCATAAAGATGTTCAAGAGGATTCTCTTTTCTTCTGAATATACCAAACTATGGCAAACTTAAAAACTAAACAAACTCGTTACACAAATAATTACAGAAACTGGGTATTTACCAGGCTATTCTTCTCAGCCTTCTGCTCTAATATTACTACTACCACCACCAAGCACAGGTTGCTGCAAATACAGCAATGCATATAACTAAAAGCCTGATGCTATGCTCAGAGGTCCACAGATTCACTCATCGCAGTTACCATGGCAACCACCCCTCTTCCCTAGACTCTGACTTCACATTGCGCTTTCGAGTCACTAAACTTCCAAAGCAAGATAAAGAGACTTACCCTACCTCCCGCTGCCCCAAGTCTGGAACTCAGGCTAAAGGCACTCAGAATGCCTCTAAGGCACAGTGTGAAATCAAGGGTTAGACCCTCCCACCTATTAACCTTATTCCAAGCTCAGTCTCTTACACTGCATGACACTGTGTAGTGTCAGAGATGGAGCACACACATATAGACACTCTGTGCAGAGGGGTAGGGGGTGGGGCCAGGGTTGGAGGTGACCATAAATAATGGCTGGCTACCAAAGCCCCACCTTTGCGGGCTCCTTCCCAAACACCACTTTTTTGCTTTCACCTGTGCAAAATAACCTGCATCTTATGCTCCAGTCATCACTCCATGCAAGAGCAGGGACAGGGGTGGCACTGTGGTCTAAATCACTGAGCCCAGGCTTGGTTGTAAAGTGGGGTGAGGTCCTGCTGCTTTGTCCCAGCTCCTGCCAACCTGGCAGCTCAAAAGCATATCAGTGTGAGTAGGTACTGCTGCGGCAGAAAGGCAAACGGCGTTTCCATGCACTCTTGCACTTGTCATGGTGTTCTATGCATGCTGCACCAGAAGCAGTTTTGTCATTCTGGCCACATGAACTGGAAAAGCTGTCTACGGACAAACACCAGCTCCCTTGGCCTGAAAGCAGAGGTGAGTGCTACACCTCATAGTGAAATTTGACTGGACAACCATCTAGGGGTACTTTACCCTTTTACCATGCAAGATTCCTTTGCACTAGTACTTGGCTGATATTCTGTCAATGCACCTGTGGCTTTTGTAATGCCTCTGTGAGATATATTTGCTACCCTATTCTATGTTCTAGCAACCTGCTACAGTGTGTTAGACCAAATATTTGTGGAATGACAGCAGGACAGGGCAGCTGTATGAGATATACTAAAGAATCTTGTTTTGACCATGAATGTTGTAAGTTCATAAATGCAGAATGGAGTATATGCGCTGCTTATCCTATGGGCCCCTGCACTTGGATATTAGTAGTAGATAGGTAGCCGTGTTGGTCTGCCATAGTCAAAATAAAAAAATTCCTTCCAGTAGCACCTTAAAGACCAACTAAGTTAGTTCTTGGTATGAGCTTTCGTGTGCATGCACACTTCTTCAGATACGTATCTGAAGAAGTGTGCATGCACACGAAAGCTCATACCAAGAACTAACTTAGTTGGTCTTTAAGGTGCTACTGGAAGGAATTTTTTTATTTTGGATATTAGTGTTATGCATTTAGTTATCATTCATGTTTCAAAAGTATAGCCTTGCACTAGTGCCAGTTAGGGTCCCAATTCCAGCATCCTATGCAGGAGGGCCAACTAATTTTATGCCTCCTATACACTGTTATCCACTTGGAACTGCTGCAAAGCTTTAAAGTTCTATGTGTTGAACTGGGCTGCCCAAGTTCACTGCACTAGTGTAGGAACAGGGCTTACAGACACACTAATGCAGGGCATATCCAAAACAATCCTAAGCTTGTTTACACTCAAGTCCCACTGTATTCACCATAGGTTGCTTCCTTAATTGTGACCCTAATCAGCTCAGTTGCTTCCTGACATGACTATGACTCAAGAAATAAACTTATTCTAAGATTATAGAATAACTTTTTACACTAGAGTAATGTGAGGTTTATTCTATTTTAGTGTTTCTATTTTTATACCAAGCAAAAATCTTAATACAGTAAGTTTGATCAAAAGTTAAAATCAATTAAAATAGGCACCCAACCAACAGACAACATTGTTCTTACACTGGAATTTTATATCCTACTTCAAGAGAAGGCAAATAAGCAAAATAGATTTATTGTTACCAGAGTAGCCCACTACACTCTACTGAAATTTGAGAAATGAGAGACATGTATAGTGCAATCCTATAAAGAAGCAAAACCCATTGAGTTTGATGAGGCTTATTCCCAGGAAAGTGAGTCAGTACAGGGTTGCAGGATTGTAGCCACAGATAATGATCTATAATAGAAGCTAAATTATAACTTAAATCACTGCAGTACTACTGACACCCTTATACAACTTCTGAAAGAGGATATAGGTATGACAAAATGCTATGACAAAAATATTACGGACTACTGTTTAGCAAACTACATTAAAATTATTTGTGTATATTTTTTTGTAACTGAAAAGTTATTCAGCAAGTTTCCCCACTCCATAGCAAGTTACTATGTTTTTACAAGCTAACAACACAGCCCAGCTGCAATCTTTGTATGTGGAGTTTTTAAATCCCTTCTAACTCACATCAAGATTTCAGTGAGAGCTTCAGAAATAACCCAGTTATTTCTGAACTTAAAAATGAAAGCCACAGCTCTCAAATGATTCTATATGTCACCACAAACTCACAATAAACTCTACACTGTCTCTGCATATGTAAAATAGGTATATATGCCTACAATTACAAGTCACCTGGCAGAGTAAACCAAGTATTATCACACACACTCAGGATGGACCATATACCTAATATACCTAAACAGAACATTGAAGTAATTCCTGAAAATAGCACATGCTGCATAAAGAACTTAGCTAGCCTACAGGTCCCATGGATGGTGCTACAAATACAGTAACTTCACAAGTGTAGTACTGTTACAGTTAAAACATTCCACCCCATTTCCTCTACCATCAAAGTTAAACAAGTATCAGCAGCTGTCAATAGCTCCTATGGTATTCTCACTAATCAGAATTCCCAATTAATCACTGTCTATCACAAGGAACAAAGAACCCTTGCCACAACCAAATCTGATTCTGACAGCGCCACGAAAAAGCACTGCGATTAAGTTTCAAATCAAATGGTACTTGGGGGCGGGGCAGGGATATGCTCCATTTGCCAAAATAAAAAATGGGGATGAATCCAGGCTCCCCTTAGGAAAGGGAACATTTGGCAAATGGGTTGTTTTTTTGTTTTTGTTTTTAAGGGCAGTAACTCAAGGCACATTTGCTCGGAAGCGAAAACCTTGCTGTGTTCCCGCAGGCCAGCGATGCACAGGAATGCAGCCCTGCAGCTCGATCCCCGAGTTACAGCTTCGCCCGCAACTTTAAAAAGCCCTGCCGGCTTCCAATGGGACTCATTCCCCGATTTCAAGGTGCCTAAGGCTTATCCGAGAGAAATATTATGCCCGCCGGCCTCAACTCTCCAAGCAAACACCCCTTAGGGACCACAACATTCAAGGCGGCAATTCAAACCGGAGGAGGAGGAGAGGCAGGAATAATACTACTAATAATAATAATTTCCATTTCTACAGGAATGGAAACCCCCTACAAACACGCCACGTGCTCAAAAAGGCAACCCGAAAGGAATCGCAGCATTGGTTTTAAACACCCACACACCTTCCTTCCTCCCCATCCCAGGTCATGCTAGCGGGGTTAGGCCTCCTTCCTTTCCCATTCTCCCTCTCCCGGAATGCGGCGGATCAGGGCCCTCCGCACTCAGCTGAGGATGCCCCTCTAGAGGGGGGGGGGTCGCACGCAGCCGGGCCTACCTTCCCCGCCCCCACGTCGACGGCGCGGGGCCTGCACCGCCCAGACGCATCCCGCCAGGCGCGCCGCGGCCACAAAAGGCGCCTCGGAGAGCGCGGGCCTGGGCATCTCTCTCTCCTCCCCCCCCCCCCGCGCGCCGCCGCCAACTACGAGAGCGCGCGCTTCTCTGTCCCACCCCGCCAACATCCCTTCTTTCCCCCCGGTTACCGGTTCCTCGGCCAGGCGGGCCTTGGCGGGCAGACTCACCGGAGCGGGACCTGCGCGGCGCGGCTTGGAGGCAGCGGCTGCAAATGGCGCGCGCTCCTCCTCTTCCCTCCCCTCATGGACGGCGGGAGCGACCCCGGCAACGCGAGGGGTTTCCCGGAACTGTTTCCAGGGACTGCTCCCCGGCGTCCAATCCGGGGGAGATGTTTCGGAGAGGCAGGCCGGAGACTCTATCGGCGCCAGGAGGCGGGAGCAGGCGGAGGGCCCCCGCGGCCAATCAGAGCCCGAGGAGAGCCCAGGCCAATCCGCACGGCTGGGAAAGCCATGGCGCGCCGGTAGGGTTAGGCGGGGGAGGGGGGGGAGAGAGGGAAGGAATCCAGCGCTTAAAAAAAAGAGCGGACGGTTCCCGCTTTTTGTAGTTCTTTTGCAGACAAAGGAGCCTCGCTGGTCGCCTGGATCTTTCAGCCTTGCGAAGGCCTCTCTGTTGAGGTATCTGGCGGTACTTCAGCCTGGACGTCTTTGAAGGCTCCCTCTTGAAAAACACCCAAAATAAATCCCTTCACAAGTAAAAACCAAAAACAAAGCCTAGTTTCGCAAGAAGTTTAGTACAGATTCTCTCTTCCTGACACGCTCCTCTTCTAGATTTAGGGATTTATCCTTATCATTTTATGGGGGCGCAGGTGTATTTCTGCAGCAGAGGCAGTGGTCGGACCTTTTCGGTTGTAGCCTCTAAATCACAAGTCCTTTTCTTCCCAAAGACGTCTGTGTACTAGGACCCTTTCTTAATTCCCTTTAATAAATGGATTGAAACATTTCTATTAGAAAGAAAAAAAGAAGATAGGGCATTAGCGTTTTATATTACTGTGGTTTTTTTCTTTCCCTTTAAATATATATATTGCAGTGCGTTATTTTGTTGATTTTTTGTTGGACTCGATTTAGGTTTCAACCCCCTATTTAACTCAGTGGAATTTATTTCTGTGTAGATATGTATAGGGCTGCACAATGTTGGCTTGTATATTTGTGGATTTTCAATTTTCTATACTATATGATACGTTACACTATATTATATATTATGTGTAACATAAATTATAAACAATTGTGGGCTGCTTGGTCCTTATACTGCTTATTTAATTTTAATGTATTATAAGTTATTTTGAGTTTTAAACATTAAAACACTCTTGTAAAGACTAGAGGCATGTGCTTTATTTGTGTTTAACCTGTTGACTGTATATTGCTTGATGATCCATTTTTATTTAATTTTGAATAGTAATGACCTTAGGCTATTAAGTTATAGTTTGTGATGTAACATATCCCATTACATTTTGTGGTTGTCATCTTCCCCCAGTGCCATTTTTAATTAAAGGAATATAAATGTTTCAGTTAATTAATGAAACCACACCTGAACTACATGTCACAACGGATGCAACTTTAGCTGTGTACACGTAATACATTTAAAGCATGATCTCCCACAAAACCAAATTCTGAGGACTGTAGTTTACCTCCTCACAGAGCTACAATTCCTAGTACCCTTAACAAACTACAGTTCCCAGGATTCACTGACTGGACCACACTTTGAATGTCCTTTAAATGCATGGTGTACATGCAGCCTGAGAGGTGTTTATTTCAGTAAGAAGAAAACAAAATGGGAAATGACCCATGCTGAATCCAATTGAAGGTGCTTGGTTGTCATTTCAAAGCCAGACCATTGATTCATATAGCTCAGCATCATCTGCAGTGCATTGACTAGACTTTCCGAAAGTATTTTCTCCAGCTCCATCTAGAATTGCCAAGGTTTGAACCTGGAAATTTTGAATGCAAAGGATGCCCTCTTTCAACAAACCCTTCTTCCATCTCTTCTTTGCACTGTATAAGGCCATATTACATCCTGTCTGAAATGTGGTTGGTAGGCATTACTTGCCATGCTGATATAATTCTGTAGGGTTTGTTTGCGTCTGTTCAGACTTGGATGTTACTGATAAATCAGAAACTGTAGTGGAAGTGTCCAGATCTTTCATTCTCTGATTTCATTGAATTTATTCCAGTTGTTTATTCACACTCAATTTAGCAATTTGGTGTTGCCTGTGCTTGTTCCATGCCCATCTTGGCTACTGATCACCAGTGGGCAGTCACCAACATATCAAGCAGCGGACACTACACTTTGAAGCCCCAACTATTAGGACTATAATGAGCAGCACCTCCATGCTGCTCTTTGATCCTACAAAAACTAGAGGTTCTGAGGCAAAACCTCTTCTTTTTTAAGGGAGCCTATATCAGACATCTAGCAGGGTTCTAAGGCAACTGTCCAAGGATACCAGGTTCTGATGCTGGCCCTGCTTTACTGGTCAAAATGCTTCTGTTGGGAATAATCATTTGGGCTTGATGAGAAATACTGGATTCTGATATAAAAGTGGTTTCTCTTAGCTATAATTTCACTAGTGTTCACAGTCCACATTCATTCTATGGCACGAATTGTGTTGCTGGATGTCAGCTCACACCATTCTGGCCACACAGGCTGGAAGTAAAGGGAGTTTCAAGTCCAACAGCGTTTGGAGAGGTACATGTTTCCCACTCCTGATGTAGTAGCAAGTGACCAGTTATTACTACTCCCCGACTAATGCAAAGGGAGTGTTATATTTGCCAACAGTTACAAGAAAAAGGTGCACAAAACAGTAAGAAAAATGGTTTGGTAATGCAATCATTACATCCCAAATTGCTCCTCAATGTGAGACTTTGCTAGCAATCTTCAATGTAACCCCCTGCCATCTCACCCTGGGGGAGGGGGAAGATTCAGTAGACATAATTATGGCTAGATATGCTGCTAAGTAAGAAAAAACTGACCAGGAAGAGAGTGAGTTGTTTTATTTCACACTGTGATAAGAGCAAGACCTTGGATGTCGGCAGACACCATTTTTAAAGCAATGCCAGATACATCTCACAACAAGAAGGACTGAATTTACTTAATCATCATCAGTAAGCTTCTTGAGCTTGTACTTATGGCGCTCAATTTCCTTCTGCAGGCGCTCTATTTCTTTCTTCTGATGTTGTATTTCATCTTCATGATGTTTTTTCAATTCTGCCAACTGTTCTCTCTCTTTCTCCCTGCAATAGTATGGTATGAATTAATAGTGCAGATTACCACAGCTAATCGTTCAAGTTTCAGCTAAAGACAATGCACAAAAGATAGGGCAGTACAGTGTATCCCCCATCTACATATGCAACCTTAGCAAGGCTATTAGATGTGTACAATTATAGGTGCAGCCTCACCATTTCACACCTTCACCCATATTCAGCAGATACTTGTTGACATCTGTCTATCTTAAGAGACAATGGATTGTGCTGCATTAGCAACACCAACGTGATTTCTCCGGGGTGGAAGCCTGAGCTGTGTGTATGGAGAACCTGGGCTGCCCAGACAACAAAACCTCCCTCTTGGTCTTGCTGATGTGCTCTAAACGTCTTGTGTGCCCTATCTGCCAGAGCCTGTCTACGCATGCAGGGGAAGTCCGCAACCCACTGAGGGTTTGAGACCTATTGGCTACCCTCACCTGGTTTAGCTGGCCAGTTGAAGCTGTTTCCAGGACCGTAGGTGCTGTCGCATGCTGACAGTTTATAGGAGCCACAGATAATTGAGCGCAGGGTGGGGACCAAAGATGGACAACGTACCCCAGAAGGAGCAGTGTGTCACCCACTAGAGGTACTACCCCTCCTCTAACACCCCATATACCCCAGTCAGCAGATACAGCAATATGATAAAAATAGTCCAGCTCATTCAGAGGGCACAAAACAAACCATAAGGTAGCCAGTAAAAGCAACTGCTATTTTCCAAGGTTTGCCACGGAGTTTGATTCCTGTAATATTTACTATTACTACATTAATATTCTGCCTTTCCTTCAAGGAGCTCAAGCCACTATGTATGGTTCTTTCCCATCACAATCTAACACCTTAGGTTGAGAAATTATAGTGTTGGGTCTTCCTAGTCCAATTCTCTAGTGTAACAGGTATACTGCACTGGCTTTTGGTTAACTAAAAGATACTATCTAAGATAGTACCTGTCATTAAGTATCTTCAATGGAGTAAACAGACTAAGCCTTCCTTCCACATTTACTTCTAAACAAGTTCCACTGAGTTAAGTAGGCCTCTAAGGATGCTTGCGACTACTACAGCCACATGCCAAGCTACATATTACAATAAATTGTCTGTTATAAAAGCCCTGAAATGATGACTATTTTGTGAGGTCAAAAAAATTAGAATGGCTCAATCTTCCCCCTTCTGCTATTTTTCTACATCAAATCACATTTCCACCGCAGCCCATCTCCTTAAAGACTGGGACAGGGGAAGAAGAGAAAGATGAACCACCATGATTTATGTTTCAATTTAACTCTAAGAAGAACAAACACTAAAAGAAAAAAATAGTACAATAACCAAATTTGATTATTGTGGTATAAGCTTTTATAATCTATATCCAACATCAGATGAGTGAAGTGCTATTCTTAATAGAGGGGCAGGTAGCTCATTCACACAAACAGAGCAAAAATG
The DNA here is from genome assembly GCF_965112155.1 of Podarcis liolepis. NCBI lineage: Eukaryota > Metazoa > Chordata > Lepidosauria > Squamata > Lacertidae > Podarcis > Podarcis liolepis. The sequence continues at coordinate 72,684,465 of NC_139561.1, read as the reverse complement.
TGATCTAATGGGGCTAAATGTCCGTACAATTCAGGGACTGGAGCCTATGGCATTTCTGTGCAGAGTTCAAAATGTACATAAAGCAAAGTCACTGTTTTGTGTGTGTAAAAAAAAAAAGCACATTACTTTGCTTCCACCACCAAGTCACCAAAAGTAGGGGAGAAAGAAAGGGACAGTTATTTCCTTTAATAAATGTATGTCCTGCATTTTAAGTGGCAAAAACATAGTAAGAAAAAAACATCAACACAAAACACTCTGGTAAATAACACAATCGACTAAAATAATAATCCACGAACCTAAAATAATTCGCCAGTTTATTTTGGCACACAAGGCCAAAGGAAAGAGAAAGAGGAGCTGAACAAATCCTACGAACGCCACCTCTCCCCAAAACTATATCCAAAAATCCCAAAGTATAAGTTGCAGATCCGTCTTTTAGTAGCCACTACGTAGTTACGACCCAGAACTAGGCGTGACGCTTCCACCAGCACATTTAGGCAGCAGATAGGATGGCGGGGGTGGAGGGAGGAAAGAAGAAGAACGTACCTGAAGTAGCGCTCCTCCATGGCGGCTTCCCGCTTCCCAAAGGCCCCGCCAGCTTCACGGACGGAGCCGCCTCCGCCGCCGCCCTTCCCAGCACCTTTGCCCAGCTCGCCCAGCTGAGGGAGGGAAGAGGGGGAACAAGGGGAGAAAAGAAGGATCAGGCTCCAGGTGTGCTTCTCTCTTCCAACCGCGCCTGCCGAGGCCTTTCGCGGCCCCGAAGCCCTCCGCAGCCCACCTCACCCCAGCCCAGTACCTGGTCGGCGCCAGAGCTCCAGGCCCGCTGTTGCTGGGGCAACGCCAGGGCTCCTCGAAAACCGCACCTCAGTACAGAACCCACCGCAGCCATCTCAAGTCTGCCCTTGTCGAGGGGCGTGGAACCAGCCCCAGCAAAATCTGATGATGCGCCTTCCTGTCTGGGAACCGGAAATGAGGGGGGAAAGTAAAGCACGGGCCAATCAGGGCGAAGGAGCGAGACAAAGCGGACCAATCGACGTTTCGCCCTGAAGGTCATGCGGAAGTGGAAAGGGAGGAAGACGAAATCATAGAGATATGAAAGGTAGAGGGGAAGAAAGGCGACAGACGCTCACATTCTGAACTTCCGGCATCATGGAAGGCTCGTGTGTTTTTTTTGTGTCTTGGTGGTAAGCTATTCTGGGCCAGTTCGCCGAAGGAGGAATGTATTGATAAGAGAGACTCTTCAGGCTACAGTTCTGCGCACGTTTATCTGGAAGTAACACTCAGTAGGCATTCGTTCTGAATAGGGTTGCACAGTGCTTTTTTTCTTAAAAAATGTTTAGGGACACACTCATTTTCCTACTCATATTGAAATGCTGCCCCTCAATGAGGCCAAACTTAGATTCACAAAATGTTTAGGGGTATGCGTACCCCCAGAAAAAAGTACTAGGGCTACATAGACATAATGCCATCCCCAACACACGTGCCTTGAACTCAGTAATACTAGGCATCCTTGTCAATCACTAGTAGCCGAGTAAGATTGCCTTCCATAAATGCAGTTTTAGCAGCGTGTCCCTACATGACTGTAGAGGCCAATTCTGGATCCACACGTCCTTCCACAGTGGGGACATAGGTTTCCAGGTGGGAATTGATCACAGTGAGGATTTGCCAGACGTCCTCTTTGCTCATTTCTCCCTTTCATCCAATATTTGTTCTTCAAAATCCATGATGCCTTGGGTAGAAGCTATTCTGCAATTGGAGTGCTCACAGGCCAGTGTATCCCAATTTTCGGTGCTTATACTGCTTTTCTTTTGCCTTGAGAGTGGCTTTAAACCTCTTTTGTTGTCCACCAGTATTTTGCTTTCCATTCTTGAGCTGGGAATAGAGTAGGCCTCAATGGAATTTACTTATGAGTACAGTGGTACCTCGGGTTAAGAACTTAATTCATTCCGGAGGTCTGTTCTTAACCTGAAACCGTTCTTAATCTGAAGTACCACTTTAGCTAATGGGACCCCTCACTGCTGCCGGACGATTTCTGTTCTCATCCTGAAGCAAAATTCTTAACCTGATGCACTATTTCTGGGTTAGCAAAGTCTGTAACCTGAAGCGTCTGTAACCCGAGGTACCACTGCAGACATATAAAATGCAGGTTGCAAGCCAATTCATAAAAAGAGCTAGATTGCATTAGTCCATAGACCAAAGCAGAGTAAAAACAGAAACATAAAAGCCAATTAAATCTGTAGGTAGTACATCCTACATGACTAGAAGGCACTGATGACATTAACTGGTTTACACCTCTTTTCAAGCTGTTCAAATTGGAAACCATCACCACTTCTCATGGAAGCAAACTCCATCATTTAAAAACATACCGTGTGAAGAAGTACATCATTTTGTCTGTCCTGAATCTTCCACCATTCAACTTCATTGGATAGCCCCAGGTTCTAGGTTATGAAAGAGTGAGAAAAACGTCTATCTACTTTCTCCATACCATACATAATTTTATAAACCTCTCTCATATACTCCCCTTACTTGTCTTTTTCCCAACTAAAAAATCCCAAATGTAACTTTTTTCTCATAAGGGAGTGGCTCTGCCCTACCAATCATTCTGGTTGCCTTTTCTTCGCTTTTTCCAACAGTGCAATATCCTTTTGGAGATACAATGACCAGAACTGTGCATAATATTTCATCTTATTTATAAGGCTTCACAAAAGCACCCACCTTTCCTAGTTTCTCTAACAGACACTCAACCCAAGCCATATTGCATACTGCCTCTGCTCTGCACCCTTCTCAGGAACGTTTGCATGGCTGAATGTATCATTGAACTACAATAATGCCTCTTGGTTTTTCTTAGCAAGAAATCCACTTTTTCACAGCAGCTGCATACTGCATTGACATTTTCATTTGAGCTATCCAAATGTCTTTTCCAGATATTGGGGTTATCTTTTACCAGCTCATGTGTATGTGAAGTTAGAATGTTTGCACTCGTGTGCTCAATACTTTATGCTTACTTAAATTGAACCACAGTAGTACCATAAACTAAGTTGTCTTGCCAGGCTTATCTATGTCACTTCCCTTTAGTTTGGTGGGAGCAAATAGGCAAATTAAGCATTTGTGTTGTCTCCCCCCTTAGTCTACCCAAGAAACTCAGTGTGTGAAGAACTTTGAGCTGGTTTGCTCCAGCTCAGCTCAGCCACATTGCTCTCACCAGCCATTCTTGTGTTCCTATACCAATAATTTAGAAACTTTCACTACTTTGTAGCAAAAAAAAGGTTTTACAGTGGTACCTCGGGTTAAGTACTTAATTCGTTCCAGAGGTCCGTTCTTAACCTGAAACTGTTCTTAACCTGAGGTACCACTTTAGCTAATGGGGCCCCTCACTGCTGCCGCACAATTTCTGTTCGCACCCTGAAGCAAAGTTCTTAACCCAAGGTACTATTTCTGGGTTAGCAGAGTCTGTAACCTGAAGTGTATGTAACCCGAGGTACCACTGTACTGCTTCTGACTGATGTATGGAAAAGCACATGAACCAGACCTTTGAAGGGTTTGGTGGTAAGTAAAGCAATTTGTAACTTGCCAAACGTGTGGCCTTTTCCTGCGTGGGGGAAGAGGGACATTTTACAACTCACTTGGAAGGGCTAACAGCCTATATTTCCACAGCCTATATTGCCTATTTTGTGACTTTCTCTGCTGGAATTCTCTCACCCAGGAGTACTTACCCCAAACTTGGAATATGAATATGTGTGTGTGTGTGTGTGTGTGTGTGTGTGTGTGTGCACCATTAGCATTGACCTGATAAGGATTTGGATGGAACCCACCTCACAGGGTTGTTGTGAGGCAGGCGGAAGGAGAAAGGGAGAACTGACCATAAGCTCAAAAGGGCAGGTAACAACGTCCCTTGTGGAGAGGGCGGGGGAAAGCTGCCATGTCGCTTAGCCCCGTTGGTTGCTACAGCACACCTGCTGCCGGTGGCAAGAGACCTGCAACATAAGACGCGCTGACAGCCGCTGCAACCGCGCACTGGCCCTTTAAGAGCCCCTCCCGTCCCCTCCGGGGCAAGGCGAGCAGCTGCCGGTCACGTGTCGGCGGCTTCAGCCGAGGAGGGAGGGGAAAGGGGGTCCGTATCACGTGGGAAGGTCGAGCGGAGGGTCACGTGGCGCGAGAGATGGCGACCCCGGCGGAGCGAGAGGCGGGCCGCGGCGCCGAGGAGGCGTTTCTCACTTTCTACACGGAGGTGCGGAGTCCCTGGGCCCCTCCCCCCTTGCGCTTCGAGCCCCCCGCTTTCCCTCGCCCTCCTCGGGCCTTGGCGCTGGCTAGGCCGCGGGGGGAGATCAACAAGGCGCTCCCTCCCCTCCTGGCCTCTTCCTTTGGGACCGGCCGAGGGCCTTTCCCTCTGTCGTTCCCCCCTCCCCCCCGCTTCCTGGGGCGGAGGGGCCCATTTATCGGGTGTTACTCCGGGGTGCATGACTAGAGCATCGGCTGCTCCTCAGAGCCGCTCTTGAACCCCCCCCCTCCTCAACTGTCCTGGCTATGGCTGCCTGGGGTTGCCAATGTGGTGTTTTTGCGGGGACCCCGGGGAGGGTCTTTAATGGTGAAGGAGGGGGCAGAGGGACCCATTCCTCATCTGGTGTGCATGCAGGGCCGGATTTAGGTTTGATGAGCTCCTAAGCTACTGGAGGTAATAGGGCCCTTTATATGTCCAGCTGTCCTTTGTCAACAACAAATGGTCGCTGTTTTTTATGTTGAATATATGCTATATGGTAATTTATGGACCTAATAGGTATCTAAAGCCATTTGCACATGTTGCCATGAAACCAGTCCATGCAGAATGTAAAGGTAAAGGGACCCCTGACCATAAGGTCCAGTCGTGACCGAATCTGGGGTTGCGACGCTCATCTCGCTTTATTGGCCGAGGGAGCCGGCGTACAGCTTCTGCGTCATGTGGCCAGCATGACTAAGCCACTTCTGGTGAACCAGAGCAGCGCACGGAAACTCCGTTTACCTTCCCACCAGAGCGGTACCTGTTTATCTACTTGCACTTTGACGTGCTTTCGAACTGCTAGGTTGGCAGGAGATGCAGAATGTAGTCACCCTATACAGTGGTACCCCGCAAGACGAACGCCTCGCAAGACGGAAAACCCGCTAGACGAAAGGGTTTTCCGTTTTGGAGGCGCTTCGCAAAACGAATTTCCCTATGGGCTTGCTTCGCAAGACGACAGCCCATAGGGAAATCTCAGGGACAGCGGGGAAGCGCAGCGCGTCTTCCCCACTGTCCTCGGACCTCCTCCCGCCGCCGGCTTCGGAACGAAGCTCCAATGCCGGGCGGCGGAGGGGGAAAGCCTCCCGCCGCCGCGCGGCATCGGGACGAAGCCCCGTTGCCGGGCGGCGGAGGGGGAAAGCCTCCCGCCGCCGCGCGGCATCGGGACGAAGCCCCGGTGCCGGGCGGCGGAGGGGGAAAGCCTCCCGCCGCCGCGCGGCATCGGGACGAAGCCCCGGTGCCGGGCGGCAGAGGGGGAACGTCTCCCCCCGCCGCGCGGCATCGGGACGAAGCCCCGGTGCCGGGCGGCGGAGGGGGAAAGCCTCCCGCCGCCGCGCGGCATCGGGAGGAAGCCCCGGTGCCGGGCGGCGGAGGGGGAAAGCCTCCCGCCGCCGCGCGGCATCGGGAGGAAGCCCCGGTGCCGGGCGGCGGAGGGGGAACGTCTCCCCCCGCCGCGCGGCATCGGGACGAAGCCCCGGTGCCGGGCGGCGGAGGGGGAAAGCCTCCCGCCGCCGCGCGGCATCGGGAGGAAGCCCCGGTGCCGGGCGGCGGAGGGGGAAAGCCTCCCGCCGCCGCGCGGCATCGGGAGGAAGCCCCGGTGCCGGGCGGCGGAGGGGGAAAGCCTCCCGCCGCCGCGCGGCATCGGGAGGAAGCCCCGGTGCCGGGCGGCGGAGGGGGAAAGCCTCCCGCCGCCGCGCGGCATCGGGACGAAGCCCCGGTGCCGGGCGGCGGAGGGGGAAAGCCTCCCGCCGCCGCGCGGCATCGGGACGAAGCCCCGGTGCCGGGCGGCGGAGGGGGAAAGCCTCCCGCCGCCGCGCGGCATCGGGACGAAGTCCCGGTGCCGGGCGGCGGAGGGGGAAAGCCTCCCGCCGCCGCGCGGCATCGGGACGAAGCCCCGGTGCCGGGCGGCGGAGGGGGAAAGCCTCCCGCCGCCGCGCGGCGGAGGGGGAACGTCTCCTCCCGCCGCGTGGCATCGGGACGAAGCCCCGATGCCCGGCGGCGGAGGGGGAACGTCTCCCCCCGCCGCGCGGCATCGGGACGAAGCCCCGATGCCCGGCGGCGGAGGGGGAACGTCTCCCCCCGCCGCGCGGCATCGGGACGAAGCTCCGATGCCGGGAGGGGGAGGGGGAAAGCCTTCTCCCGCCGCCCGGCATCGGATGGCTTTCCTGAAGACTTGGGGTGGGAGGAGGGTTTTCCTTCCCACCGCCAACATTCAGAATGCTGTTCTGAATGTTGGCGGTGGGGAGGAAAAACCCTCCTCCCACGCAAGCCCCGGGAACAGAGGGAAAGCGCTGCGCCCCTTACCCTCTGTTCCCGTACCTGTCCTGAAGGCTTGCGGTGCGGAGAAAAGCCCTTCTCCGCACCGCCAGCCTGGCAAGCGGTTTCCCTAGGAACGCATTAATTGATTTTCAATGCATTCCTATGGGAAACCGTGCTTCGCAAGACGAAAAACCCGCAAGAAGAAAAAACTTGCGGAACGAATTAATTTCGTCTTGCGAGGCACCACTGTATATAGAAATGAGCACCCGGTGATATATTAGGGAGCAAGCTAGCAGGCGGGGCCCATTACTTGCATCATAGGAGCCTACACAACACAAAAGACTGTTGCTGTATGTAGGTTTTATTTGTTTTTTATCTTGTATTTTGGAAATGTACATCCAGTTTTTTCCCTTTACATTTTTTGGGGGCCCCAAGAGAGTGGGGTCCTAAGCTGTATGGCTTGTTTAGCTTATACGTAAATTGGCGCTGTGTGCATGGCGTTGTTATTATTATTCATAATAAACAATTGGAGGGCTGAAGGTTGGGGATGCCTGGTTTAATGTATCCATCCTGTGTAAAGTCTTCTAAGTGACTAACAGTTGTCGGTGCACACCTGGAATAATTAATGCAGCTGCAGTTGTGTGCCCTCTGGAATTTGATACCTCACAGTCCGATCCACATGTTTGAGTACTGGCACTTACTTGGTGCAGGATTGTACCATATGATTGCAATGTGCAAATGCAGAAACTGGTATCGGGCACAGAAATCGTCATTCAGAGAATATCAGCCTTCATTATAATAAATGTCTATACCATAGTTCAGTTAGTCATTTGGCAGCACCTGATGCTGTAACATTGTAGAAGCCAAGCAGGTGTGGTAGACCTGGTTAACTCCTTTAATGGGAGACCTCTTGGAACCCCATGTAAGAGCAGGATGAAATAATGATATATACACTGAAAAGAAAGCCTATACTATATCACTGAATTCACAAACCAGTATCCATCTCCTTTATTTTGAAACCTGTTGCACTATAAATATGGCTCTGGCATGCACTATATATTATTCACACATCTGGAAAATATTTTTTTACAGCAATGTAATTTGTTTTGAGGAAGGGACAGGGAAGACAGTTTGTACCAGTTTTCCCTGAAGTACCCCATACTGCCTCTCATGTTGCTGCAAAGGTCTCCTGAACCTCCAGGACAGCTGTTCAGGTGGCAGGGGCTTGCTGGAGGAGGAGGGATCAGTCAAAATTGCTTTCCACTCCTCCCAGCATGAGCAGCACTTCTCTGAGTGCATCTCTGAATCCAACCCATAATGAGGCTTTGCTCTTGGGCTCTGAAGATAACCTTTATTTACAGATGTTCCTTTCAACATATGTTTTAATAATGTACAGTTCTAATAATTGATGGCTGTTTAATTTCTGCAGGTGAAACAAATAGAAAAGCGGGACTCTGTTCTAACGTCAAAAAACCAGATTGAGAGGCTTACTAGACCTGGCTCATCCTATTTCAACCTGAATCCGTTTGAGGTAAGTCCAAGCACATTTTCATTAATACGATTTTTTTTTACAGCTGTTAATTTGTTTATTGTGTGATTGACAGTCATGCTCAGTTCATAGCTAGCACTTTCTTTAAGGCAGATGGAAACTGCAATGTCATACTTGTCTCTTCAGTTTGCACCTGCAAAGGGTACCTGCAACAAAGTGTTGCAGTGTAGAGTGCTCTTGTTCGGATGTTTTATTTCCGATTTTCAGATATACACATTTCAATAGTTTTACAATCATTTTAACATTTCAAAACTCGACTTACTCCTCTTTCTGTCCTAAATTTGCAAATTTCTTTTAATATCTTCCCAGGTTTTTACATAATTATCTTTATGCAGATCTATATTATTTGCTGTTAACCATACACCTAGATACTTAACCTTTCTTTCAATCTTTAGACCTGACACTAACTCTCATCATTCATATTTTTTACCATGAGTTTGGTTTTGTCTTTATTAATCTTAAGACTTGCTACATCTCCAGTTTTTTAAATCTCTTGTAATACTTTTGGGATTGACTCTATTGGTTTTACAGATAACACGTCATCTGCAAATGCTTTTAATTTAATACTGTCTCTGTCCCACTCTTATACCTTTAATTTTTTTTATTACAACTTATTCTTTGCGCCTGCCAGCCATCCTGTTTTCCAGGGTACTCCATTCCATTCTCCGCTCTGCCCTGGCTTTCCACACACACACACACACACACACACACATCCATAGCCAGTGAAGATTCAGTGGTCACTGGGCTGTTTGGGGACTTTTTCACCTAAGCCCCCTGGCCCAAGGTTTTATATTTTATATTTTTGCAAACATTGTTTTCTGAGCCTGTTGGTGTCTACTTCTTATACATGGATGATGTGGGCTACATAACTGTCATCACCTGGAAAACGAGTTTATTTGTATATAGGATTTTCTGAGGCAGACCTCTTTCAAGGAAGCCACTTCTGTCACTTTCTCAGTCTGTGTACCAAAGAAGAAATGCTCATTTAGGCACACACAGGCCTAGATCCAGTTGATAACCAAAGATGTAAGCTTGGGAAAGAGCATGAGTTTTGGCATGACATGTTATCACAGCCTTGTCTACTGGAATGTAACCCTTCTGCTGAAGAAAGTTTTATGTAGTTTCCGGATTGCAGAAAGGCTCAGAATGTAGCTGCTTTTGATGATGTTACTTTGGTCTCTTCCAGGTGTTGCAGTTGGACCCTGAAGTTACAGATGAGGAGATAAAGAAGAGATTCCGTCAGGTACATGCCTTTGTTGTTATTTTTGTAATACAAAGAAGCTTGGAGCAAATCATGTGAGGAGAGGGGAAAGTACTTCTCCTTCAAAGACAATTTAGCAGAAATAGGAGGGAAAGTGTTCTTCCCTAGTATTTGCAGAGAAACAACAATGGCTTTGAAGTTGGATATGAGCTTCCCCCAGAAAAACTTGGGGTTTGTTTTCCCAGAATGTATTCTTGGTGGCATAATTATACCCAAATTTGGTTTCATGTCCTACTGATTACTAGGCATCCTATATGTTCATATACACATGCCTAGCCAGAGTATTTGTTAGAGAACTAGTTATTTAATGGTTTATTTATTTTTACTACTACAGTGGTACCTTGGTTCTCAAATTTAATCCATTCCAGAAGTCCGTTCCAAAACCAAGACCTGCTTTCCCATAGAAAGTAATGCAAAATGGATTAATCTGTTCCAGACTTTTAATAACAACCCCTAAACCAGCAATTTACCGTATTTTTCGCTCCATAGGACGCTCCTGACCAAAAGACGCACCAAGTTTTTAGAGCAGGAAAACAAGGAAAAAAATCTGACTCAAATTTTGTACTAAACTATTTAAAACAGCAAAGTGTGTGGCTCCTGTCCACTTTGCTGCTTTAAAGCGAGCCATGGTATATAATGATGAGAATGGAAAAAGGACACATTCCATTATAATGTAGCTGTTTTCATTATCACTGGGAAGTCAGTATTGGCAGCAGTCACAAAAACTAAAATTTGAGCATTTTACTGTTACTAATCAAGAATATTAATAGTCAGGGAGAGAAACCAGGGCTGTGCAAATGAGAAGTGCTTGGGAGTATGGAGGAACAGCAAAAAGATTATTATTATTATTATTATTATTATTATTATTATTATTATTATTATTATTAATATCCCGCCCATCTGGCTGGGCCTCCCCAGCCACTCTGGGCGGCTTCCAAAAGAATATTAAAATACTGTGAAGCTAAAGTTCAAATGATTGTGCTCCAGTTCCTAAATCTCTGAAGTTTTCACAAAACAGGCATGGTTGTTTTGAAAGGAAGATTCAAAATGGAGTGACTGAGCAAAGAACAGAGGAGGAAAAGAGGGCAGATAAATAGCTTCCATTCAATACCAAAAGAACACAATGTTTTTGGTTTAGTATAGGTGGACTGTACTTGTAAGAATTTGTATAATGAATTATAGAGTTGGAGTGGAATATCAGAGCCTCTTTTCAGCAGTAAAGATTAGCTGCTAGGAACATGGTCCACACACACACAGGATGTCTGGTTATAGCTGTGCAGTTTAAACTGTTCCTGAGCCAGATACCTGCTCAGTTTTAGCTGAAATTACTATTACTGGTTTGTGGAGATCCTTTGCATGTATTTATGGCTATTTCCTCAAAACTGCTACTTGAAGAAATCCCCAAACTTACTATTTTTAAACTTCAAATGGAGCTCAGAATCCAGTTAGTCAATCCTTTGCAGTTGAATTAGGAGGCACTGAGAGACAGCAATTTGCTGCTCCCCACCCCCACCCTCCACCCCAGGAGCACACAGCCTTCCCTCTGCTTGCAAACCTTGCAAACCTTGTCCGGACTTCAGGGGAAAGCAAAGTCTGTAGGCAGAGCAGTGTAGCTCCCCACTCCCCACCCCCAAAAGCACCCCAGCAGCACACAAACTTCCCTCTGCTTGCAAACCTTGCAAACCTTGTCGGGACTTCAGGGGAAAGCAAAGTCTGTAGGCAGAGCAGTGTAGCTCCCCACCCCCCACCCCCAAAAGCACCCCAGCAGCACACAAACTTCCCTCTCCTTGCAAACCTTGCAAACCTTGTCGGGACTTCAGGGGAAAGCAAAGTCTGTAGGCAGAGCAGTGTGGCTCCCCACCCCCCACCCCCAAAAAGCACCCCAGCAGCACACAGCCTTCCCTCTGCTTGCAAACCTTGCAAACCTTGTCGGGACTTCAGGGGAAAGCAGAGGCTGCCGGCACAGCACCGTGGCTCCTCCCCCCACCCCCAAAGAGCAGCCCAGGAGCACAGGACAACAGCGATTTGGCTCCAGGGAACACACATTCGCTCCATAAGACGCACAGACTTTTTCCCTTACTTTTTAGAAGGGAAAAAGTGCGTCCTATGGAGCGAAAAATACGGTAACATGAATTTTACTATCTAATGAGACCATTGATCCATAAAATGAAAGCAATAAACTGTGTACTGCAGTCACACAATTAATCTATCAGTAGTTGAACTGGTTTCCACATAGTCACAAAAACAAAACAAAAAAGCCACAGAAACAAAAAATGCAAAATAAATAGCAAAAACAGACCGACCCCAGCGTAACACTCAAATCAGAAGCGTGACACTCAAAATGGAGCCCGTTCAGCTTCTGAAAAAAGTTTGCAAACCGGAACACTTACTTCCAGGTTTGCAGTGTTTGGGTTTCAAGTTGTTTGAGTACCAAGGTGTTTGAGAACCAAGGTACCACTGTATTGATTTGGGATGTGCCGTGTGTCATGGGCTGGGACTGTGCAAGTAACCCTGAAGCCCCATCCCCACCACCGTTCTAACTCCTTGAGCACTGGAAGTTCAGTTCTGACTTAGGTTGCATCAGAGACTACTCATTTTTGCAAGCTTTCTCTTCCAACTAAATAGTATGCAAGCTGTGTGTTGTTGTTTTGTTTTATTTGAAATTGAAGCTGAGACTCTCAAAATGCCAAATTTTGTACCAGGTAACAAGTCCTGGTCTTGCACTGTGAAATCACAGGTGTGAGCACTTTGGTGTTGTTTTATTATTCATAGTTTGAATAAATTTCAGGGGAGCAAGATTTGAGGGCCCTCTAGAAAATTAGTTTGCCCTAACTGAATATCTGTGAAAAGATACACAGTGTTAAGGTCCACAAATCTGTAGTTATTTGGGGTGGGTTTCTTCAGTTGATCTACTCAGCTGCTTTGCTGAGATTGGGGAGGCCTGGGAATCCAGATGAAGGGCTTATTCCAAAAAGAGGAGAATGAGTGGTGAATGTTTGATGCCATTTTATTAATAAGCAAGGCAGAAAAGCCAATGTAGAGCATTCTGTTATGGGTAACCCTGTGATAACAGCACACCTTTTGATAAAAATACATTTTTACTGTGTCTTTTACAGTTATCCATATTGGTGCATCCTGACAAAAACCAAGATGATCCTGAAAGGGCACAGAAGGCATTTGAAGGTACCTCGCTGATTTTTCCTGTGTTTCCAAAGCTCCAGATGCTAGCATTGCACCAAATGAATGCGGTTGGGTTTGATGCTAGAGCTTGGAAAGAGAGCTGCCTACTGCTGCTCCGTTGAATCGCTGGAAATAAACACGGCTTAGTGTTTTCTCAAGCTCTGATCGCATAAGCAGTGTAGACCATTCAAGTTATGTTGAGTGTGCTGATAGAAATGTTTGGTTTGTCAGCTGTCGACAAAGCATACAAGTTGTTGCTGGACCAGGAACAAAAGAAGAGGGCCTTGGACGTGATACAGGCTGGAAAGGAATATGTAGAGCACATTGTAAGTACCGTGGGTGTGTGACAGCTAGCCTCTGATTTGAGGGAGGGGATTAAGCGACTGAGCTTGATGCCTAGGGAGGGGGTGCAATTTTATGTTTGCCGAGAGCTAAAGTGTTTCCTCATCATAGTTCAGGTTAGAACAGAGCTTTTCTGTATTTTATTCAACCATGATTTTGATTTTCTGCAAATATAACTAGAACTGAAATGTTAGAAATGGCAACAGGGAGGCATACCAAATGTAACTATCGGTGCTTGGAATTTGATGAATGTTAATTATTGTGCAGATGAAATCTAATTGATAATTTAAACTTATTTTGAAGCCGTCTTATAAAAATTCTGCTAGGAAAAAAATGTAACTTAAACATTTTTGCTGATGGGAGATAAGATTGATTTATTATGATACTTTCTGCCATATATCATCCTAGACACAAGCTTGAGTGGATTATGTTAAATTGTTTAAACGTTTTCATGTGTTCAGTGCTTTAGTTTGGCTAGGCCATATCCCTTCATAGCTCTCTGCTCCCACATTGCTCACATTCTTGCTGTTGAATTAGATAGAATTCTTGCTGTGCCACTTTACCTTTGAGTATGTGATGGGTGGGGAGCTTAGAGAGGCATTAGAATGCTGCCTAATTTTCCATCCTTATCTAAATTCCTCACTCCTGTCCTTTGTCTCCAACCAACCCCAAAAGCAGAATATTGCAGAGCTAGAAAATGAGCTATTTTAAAAGCAAATGGGAAACTGTTTGGGACTGAACTGAAATCCTGTATCATAATCAGGGTGAATCCAGGGGGGTGGGGGGGATGCATTTGGCCTGTGCCTGAATTTTAGATGCTTTTCATTTCTTTGGCGTTCGGAATTTTTTAAAATGTGCATCACACAGATGTGACACACTCTCAGCTTAGAGATGCATCTTTAAGCAAATAAGAGATGAGATGTAGTAAAAGACATGGTTTGTTTGTTAAATGATAAAGATTTTGCCACATTAAAGAACTGTAACTTTTAGATATGAATAAAAATATATCAGTTCTGATGGCACAAGATTAGACAGATCAGCATGTTCTCTTAAGATCAGGTGACTATCAATCCAGCCAACCACCGGCTCTTTTCTATACCTCCTTCCCGATATATGTCATTATTTTAAAATTATTATTATGGCTAGGGGTCCCAAAAGCTGGAGGTGGCCTGGGACTCTATAGACTTCTGAGAGAGCCTGACCATAATGACATATATGCGGGAAGTAGGAGAAAGTTACAGAGTGTCCAACTTCTGTTCAGCTTGCAGTCTTTTTAGCTAGCCTCCTTTAAGCAGGATAACTATAAACTTTTCTTTAAAAAATAATCCTGTAGCATTATCACTGATCATGTCTCCTTGTACTTGCCTTTTTATATTTTTAACTAGCATATCCAGGCAGTAAAAGGTAAACAAATTTGGAAATCTGTTTCCACTTGGGGCCCATGACATCAGTGCCTGTGCTGATTGATCTTGTGGCTGTTGGAATGAGCCGCAGAAGTGATAACAAGCCTAGTGCAGTTCAGACTCTGTAAGATTTCTGTGCTCCTTACCTGTGATACCTTTTTAGGCAAAAGAGAAAAAGAAACAGTTAAAGAAAGAAGGCAGGCCAACCAACATAGAAGAAGATGATCAAGAAGTAGTAAGTTGACCAGCAGGATATACTTGGTTGGCAGGGCTGGGTTCTCCCAGGCCTGGGGTGTACCTCGTTGCTTTATGATTTGGGAGCAATGCACATCTTGGGACATCTGAGGCCTTGAGGCTGGAGGCATGTAAACCTCCTCAGTGTCTCTTAAGTGCCTTTTGGGTCCCCTCTTACATTTGTGGGCCCCCAGTAGGCTTGACAGGTGGTGGGATGCAACATCACTCTTATGAGTGCTGGACACTCATAAGGCTGTTGCTCAGGCTGTTGCTATTTAAATTCCCCCACAGTGCTACTTGAGGGACATTTAAAGACAGCACTCCCAGACCTGGTGCCTGATATGTATGGCCTAGTTGCCATTATTCTCTTAATGTCAATATGCTTACCACCTGCTCACTCAGACCCAGCCACTTGGTGTGCTGGGGAGGGTTTGAAGGTGGGGACACTGTCAGGTTGCTTGGGTACCACAGCTGTCTCAGGCTGCTGATGCTGGGCCCGGTCTGTTTTACCGTGTTTTAAATATACTGTGACCTGCTTGGGAAACCTCGGCTAGCAGGTAATATGGAAGTATTCCCAATAGATATATATATATATATTTGCGAAGTCCCTGCTCGCTCTCCCTTTTCATTATTTGGTCCTCATTTTACTGTTGTGTGTTGAGATTTACTGCTTTCCACTGCAGTTTTATGAGACAGCCTTAACCATGTCTACTCAGAGATTGCAGCCTCTGTTACCTTTCCCAAACTCGAAAATAATTCCATTCTTAAGAACTTTACTACAGGGTGGCGTCTTGTATAAACATTTGAAAGATTATTCTGGAATGTTCTAGTGGCGTGGTGGGTTGGTAGAAGATGTAGTATTTCAAGTCCCGGCCTCTGAAGTGTCCCATCTAGTGTGTGCTGCGGTGTCATTTTTTGGTGCATGCAGTCCTGCGGAGGGGGATGGGGGAAGGAGTTTTGATTAAAGCTTTTCATTGCATTTTTCCAGGCCCAGGGGTTATGAAATGAAAGGTTACATTGCAGCTGGGCCCTTGGTATGAGTGCTAAACCTGTGTTTCTTACAGTTCAAACAAGCGGTGTACAAACAGACAATGAAGCTCTTTGCAGAACTCGAAATTAAAAGGAAAGAAAGAGAAGCAAAAGAAATGCATGAAAGGTAAGAGAAATAGTGGGGTATTGTGTTTGGTGTTGCTTTTCTTGAAGCCCATGTAGTTAGGAATCGTGGAGCATGTAGGCAGCATCTGAAATCTGAGTTGTTGGGGTTTTCCAAAAGTAGCCTCAGGGGAAGTGCTTAGTGGGAGGGAAATGCTATTTTATTAAGCATTTTTATAATGCTTAACCCCTGGGTGGGCAAACTAAGGCCCAGAGGCCAGATCCGGCCCAATCGCCTTCTAAATCTGGCTCACGGACAGTCCAGGAATCAGCGTGTTTTTACATGAGTAGAATGTATCCTTTTATTCAAAATGCATCTCTGGGTTATTTGTGGGGCATAGGAATACGTTCATTCCCTTCCCCCCAAAAATATAGTCCGGCCCCCCACAAGGTCTGAGGGACAGTGGACCGGCCTCCTGCTGAAAAGGTTTGCTGATCCCTTGCTTAACCCAATGAGCAGCTTTACACATCCTCCCAGAGAGACAGCTATGTTAAATCTGTTGCAAGAAACATAACAAAGAAGCTTTTGACACCTTAAAAAGAACCCCAATACATCTTCTTGTTGTGTAATAAGCATGTGTGGTCTAGAACCTACTTCATCAGATGCATGAACTGTTACCCTGAGTTTACTTTTTTCTTGTGTGTGTATATAAATATCACACACATACACCTATCTTTGTGTTTGAAATGGAAAAAATGGCCAAGAAATACAACACAATTCTACAGAAAGCTTAAACGTATACAAGGCAGTCATGGTGACCATTTATGGACAGCTGTAAATAGGTGATATCATAGCATGCTATAATGTGAGTGGTTTATAAATCTTCCAAGATAAAATATGCCAAAACTAGGATATTGTTTTGATTAGAATTCATTTTTCTACCTATTGCTGATGGTGACTGTGGTACCTTGTGTAGATTTAACCTTTACTTGTAACCACAAACTTGTACCCTTGTCTTTTACAGGCATTTGTCCCACTATTAAAATAATTAATTCTATGCCTGTATACATGAGCCCATACCACAATAAATCTCTTATTATTTAAGTTGCCACAAGATGTTTTGTTTAGCACATGATGTATGTTACATTAAGGGATTGATACTTGTCTTATGCAGCCCTCTGAGCTGTATTGTGGAGCAGGGATTTGAATTCACCCTAATACATGCCCCAAACCAGTGCTCTGCCCACTTATACCACAGACTTAGGTTTTGTAGGAGAAAGAGTATTGCACTACATAAGTTATTCGCAAGGTGATGAGGTGGGTTGCAGTGTGTCTCATGTACTGGAAAAAGTAATAATCTAGGATGACTAGGAGAAAATACATAATTTAGGTATATGAGGGAAAGAGCTCTTGCATTGTAATATCGAGATTGGAGCTCCAGGTGGCAGTCTTTGTTTTACAAGGCTTGTAGGCTGAGAGATCCAGTTAATGTGCTTTCTGCCCTTTTCTTTGCTCTGAAGCCAGGTTTATTTTTGTTCTAAGTGCGTCTCCTCTGGGCGGATCCAAGTCCTGCATTTTATTTTGGGCCCCGGCACTCAGCACCCAAGGCCCTTTTCGTTGCAGCAAGCGTTAAATATGCCAGATTTCAACCCATTTTCAAAAGTGTCATCTTATAGCAGGAACAAGCTGTTCCAAAGGTCTTTATCCAAGACTGTGTGGGTGGCTTGCCATATAGAAGCCTAATGTAATATTTGCTAAATTCGTACCCTGTCCTCTGCCAAGGGTTTGTTATGGGTAATACGCTGTTTCCTTTTCAGAGGCACACACTTAAATTTAAAAGGTGGTGGTGAGGAGATACATGGATGGACATAGCATAGAGATGTGGACATATTGAGGAATCTGACTCTCTAGATGTTGTTGGGCTCTTGACTTCCACCAGCCCCAGCCAGCATGGCCAATGGCCAGGGATGATGGGAGTCATATACATAAATAGGATTCCTTTCCCAGATTTCTCCCATCTGTTCTGCCTCATGTATCCTTGTCGAGGGAAACATCCAGCTGATCTCCCTTAACTCATCCTGTCTCCTTGCTGACCAACGCTGATCCTTAATCTAGTCCTGGCCCCCGTTCCCCAGCACCATTTTACTCATTGGGAATGCAATGCTAATTTTTCTCCCTGGCTCTTATTCTAGGAAACGGCAAAGAGAAGAAGAAATAGAGGCTCAAGAGAAAGCCAAGCGTGAGCGAGAGTGGCAGAAGAATTTTGAGGTAATTGTTATTTGCAGCTTTGGCTGTCCTATCAGCATTTTAGCAGTCTAATCTCAAAGCGCACTTATTCTCTAGTAAGTCCTACTGAATTCAGTCAGACTTGTGAGCAAATGTGCTTAGGATTGTGCTGCAAGGCTTGTGTTGAAAGGGTTATTGTACATATGTGTGTATGTATGTACAGTGGTACCTCGCAAGACGAAAAACGCGCAAGACGAAAGAGTTTTCCGTTTTTTGAGTCGTTCCGCAAGACAAATTTCCCTATGGGCTTGCTTCGCAAGACGAAACGTCTTGCGAGTTCTTGCGAGTTTGTTTCCTTTTTCTTAAAGCCGCTTAGCCGCTAATAGCCGCTAAGGCGCTAATAGCCGTGCTTCGCAAGACAAAAAAACCGCAAGACGAAGAGACTCGCGGAACGGATTAATTTCATCTTGCGAGGCACCGCTGTATGTACGCATGCCTACCTACATATACTGCCCTTTTTACCAAAGTGCACAGCTTTGTTCTGGATACTCCCAGCATTCCCTGCAGATTCAGATATTAATTCTAGAAGCAAAGAAACACCCACCAGGGTGCCTCAAAAACCGTATAGTTTAGTTTTTCTTTTGCATTTGAAGCTGTCATGTCTGGCAGTGGCCTTCCAAACTCTTAGCCTGATGTCCCTTTCCCATCCCTGGTAGCTGAAATCCTGTTAACTTGAGGTAGCATGTACTGAAACAAGAGCCTTTGACTCCAGAGCATGTGCTCTGCCACTGAGTTGTGGCTCCTCCCCATACATTCCCCCCGCTCGTTATATGGCTTTTCTCTTCTTCCCACAAGCCCTGGCTGTTGTTACTAAGACAGACTACTACAAAATCTCTTCCACCAACTCGCCCTTTTAGTGCTTTGAGGCCCTTTCCCTACTTCTGGCGACTTGCGCTCCTTGAAAGGCGTCTCAGGAAATGCTTCCCTTTAGATATAAACAGGAAAGGACACTCTAGCGTCATGGCACTTGCTTCTTGTTTACACTCTCATCTTCCTTATACGTAGGAAAGTCGGGATGGACGTGTGGACAGCTGGAGAAATTTCCAGGCAAATACAAAAGGGAAGAAAGAGAAGAAAAACAGAACCTTCTTGAGGCCCCCCAAGGTGAAGATGGAGCAGCGTGAATGAGCCTGGCTTTTTCAGATTCCAGTGGACAATCCCATTACCGTCACGTTGAACCCTTTCTTGCTTTTCCAGTAGGATCTTTGTTTTCAGTATGATTGAATCTTGGTCAAAGTATTTACTGTCTCCTGCCCATTTGCCCTGAGGTTCATGATGTGATGTCCAGGGCCAAGCCTACTGCACTTAGAACACTTGGCTAACTTAGGAAGACCCCCACCATAACTGCTGTTGCATTTCCTCGTAGCCCCTGTAATTTAATGTTCTGTATTCCAAGGATGTTGCTGTTCAAATCGTCGTTAGGCCTAACCTGTGAGTGTCCAGCTAAGGCAGATGCTGGAGAATATGATGCCTGGTGATTCCCTTGTTCACCTAGGCCGGTTGTCATGTTTCTGTCTGCATCAGTTTCCACTTGTCAGTAGTGAAAATTGGAGCCTGCCATGGAGATGGATAGCTGGACTTTGCAAAAGTTCCCAACTCAGCTGCATGGAGCTGAACTTACGCCCCAGCTCTGATTTGCAGCTTGGCAACTCCTTTCTTCCAGGATTGCAGATGAGTTAACTGGCCAACTAGACTACCAGACCCCGCCCCTTGTAAATAAAAAGTATTGCATTGAATATTCAGTTAGTGGCAATGTTCAGTATGTAAAATAAATTTTTACCCAAAACCTTTTGGTGTTGATGCTCAAGTCGCTCCTGAAATGTGAGATTTGCCTGCTCTAATAACGTTTAATCTCATTTAAGAAACTGCATTTGATTTGTTTAACTAGCATTGGTGGAAGGTTGTCTCTACTGCCCAATGTACCGAATGGCTTACCAAACTGCTCCCCTAACTAGGAGTACAACATGCTGCACTAGCAGTGCCTGACAGTGCCTTTCAGGTATAACACAGCCAAGTGCAGCCTCAACCCTGGTTTCTGAGGAAGTTTCACACACCAGACAGTTGGCTGCAGTTCCAGCTCCGCCCCAGAACAACAATCGCACGCTAGAGGACATCTATAAATAGTTGCAGCACATAAGTAGCTCTAACACATTTGGGGTTGTGGTTCAGCTGCTCACAAGCATACTAGAGTGCAGCTGTCCTGAGTGCATCCATTCAGCAAGCTTTTGTGATTTCTTAAGAAATAAATTCTAAGATTGTAGCATGCAAAGCACTTCTTGTTATTGGGCTCTTAGTGAGGGGTTTTAGTCATCAGGTAATACCCAACTAGCCGTTTACATGCTGTCAGCCATGCATATCAGTCTTCATGGTTGTATAGTCAAGCACTTTCATCAGAAATCTTTCCTCTTACTTCATGCCTGAGTGCAGGCATGAGTTTTGAACATGAATGTTGCTACAGGATGTCCTCAGTGGGAAACACCCTAAGGCATTTTAGGCCAGACTATACAAGTGGGGCACATTTCCAAAGAAGGTATCCCGCAGGGTGCAGCTTTAGCAAGCCTCCAAGATCTAACATCACCTTCAGCTGACACTCCTATTCTGATTCTGGGATTCAGTCTTTCATATAAGCCAGACATGGCCAAACTGGGCCCTGCAGCTGTTTTTGGGACTACAACTCCCATCATCCGTAGCTAACAGGACCAGTGGTCAGGGATGATGGGAATTGTAGTCCCAAAACATCTGGAGGGTCAAGTTTGGCCATGCCTGATAAGCAAACATGCGAAGAAGCAGAGGTACACTTACAGTATGTGCCATCCCCCCTCCAGGGAGTTGGTCATCTGTACACAGCTTAGGTTCCTCTAGTTTAGCTTCCCCTATGAGGAAGAAATAAGAAAATTGGAGCTTTTTAGTTCAGAGAAGAGGAGACATGGAACCAAATAAAATGATGTGTGGCACGGAGAAAGTGGATAAAGAAAAGCTTTTCTCCCTTTCTCATGACAGTAGAACTCAGGGAGAACAAATGAAGCTGAATGTTGGACAGACAAAAGAGAGTTTGTCTGCACACAGCACGTGCTTGCAACTCTTGCTTTCCTTTCCTTTGGACCACATCCTATCAGGGACGATAGGAATTGTAGTTCAGAAACTTCTGCTTTAAAAATCATTATCCAGCTTCCTTGCTTTGTCCAGACTACCGTATTTTTCGCTCCATAAGGCGCACCTGACCATAGGGTGCACCTAGTTTTCAGAGGGGGAAATCAAGGAAAAAAATATTATTTCCCTCCCCAGCTCAGGGAGCAAGAGCTTCTCGGGGATGCCGGGGGAAGCCCGGTTTCCTTTCCCCCCCCAGCCCCAAAGAGCAGCTCAGTGTGCGCAGCCTGTCCACTACTCTTTGGGGCGCGCTCTTTAAAGGGTGCGCGTCTTCTGCTTGCTTTTCTACGAGGTGGGGGAATTCCCCCATCTCCCGCAAAAGCCCACAGTAGCCGCGCACCCTTCAAGGAGCGTGCGGCTCCTGTGGGCTTTTCCACCAGGAGGGAGAAGGGACTGACTGGCCACATCAGTCCCTTCTTCCTCCTGGGGAAAAGCCCGCAAGAGCCGCGGGGGCTTTTCCTGCCTGCCTCCCCCCTGCATTTGCTCCATAAGATGCACACACATTTCCCCTTACATGTGCGTCTTACGGAGCAAGAAATACGGTAATTGGCTGCTAGCATCCTTAATGCAGTAAGGAACGAAAGCAGACGTATCTCCGTTTAGGTTTGCTGAAGTGTGTGTGAGATGGGGGAGGGGGCTTCTGTAACCCTCCCCCCCAATCCACAGTGCTGCTTTGATGCTACGTTAATGACATCTCATTGAATTGGGGTATGAGCAGCAACATTCTGACAAATCCCAGCTTTAAAAGCAGCAAACTTTTATGCGCCGGCTTGCTACGAATGTCTTGGGAAACTCCCTAGCGCTTGAGTAACTGTGGTGATTTCAGAGCACGTGTGAGAGCTCTTGTTGCAACACCGCAAAAGCGGCCACCCTTCCCTCTCCTGCTGAACTTCTGCAATCCACACATTAGCACAAATGCCTGGAGAAGAAGCATCCATGTGAAACTAAGAAGGGCAGTTCTTCAACTCACATTTAAAGCTCATGACTTTCCTCCAAAGGATGCTGGGAAATGGAGTTTCCTACTCAGAGAGCTACAATTTCCAGAACTGTTCACAAACTACCATACAGTTCCTGTAATTCATTGGGGGAAGCCATGTGCTTCAAGTTTATGGTATGAATCTGCCCGAAGAAGCCTTAAGCACAAAAAGGCTTGAACAAGTACAATCTGCCTCATCGTAATTGAGTAAGGGGGGGGGAGCGGATCTCAATATTGCATTTTGCTTTTATTTCTGTGCTGCTCTTGTTCCAAGGAGTTCATAGTGGAGTGGAGTGTTGCTGGCTTTACATCTGGGGGGCCCTCCACCCAAGTGGTTGGGCTCTCTGTGTCCAGTGGCCTTCTCTGTTTCAGTCTCCATCACTGTCCAGGGGAGACCACCATGGGGATGCCTCTATATTAACGGTAAACAGGCCAATGCAAATCCACATTATTCTCTGTTGTGGGCCAGCAGCCCCAAGGGAAGAATGTCTTCAGAAGCTGGTGGAATGTCAATACAGAGGGGACCTCCCATATTTCAGCAAGGAGTGCAGTCCGTAACTCCAAGATGGCACTAGATCCAGACCAGCCAACACTGCAGAGACGGGCAGGCAAGGTAAGTTTGCAAGGAGGAACAAGCCCAATAGAGGACAGTTTGATCAAGATCCGCTCAAGCTGGAGCCAGACCTGGTGGCCTTGAGAAGACTGGAGCCAATGTACCTAACTAGTCTCTATTGAATTTTCATGCCTGGAATTGCTATGCCTGTCCTCTGCACATCACATCAGCGGCGATGGTTGCGTGCAGGAGGACCATGGGCTTAAGTGTCAGGATGACACACAGAGTACCTTTGGTGGTGTCACTTTTATTGCTATTGCACAGTTATTCTTCTGCAGAGAAGGAAGCTGTTTGGTGTGATAAGCGTCCTGGGTGTATTCCAGGATTAGGCAACTGCATGTTGACTTACCCTGTCATGCTATGTCCAGTGGATCACTTCCAGAGCCTTTTCAATATATACTTGTACATTCTCTAAGGGGACGGCTTGCTTGTAACACAGAATTGGAACACAACTTTGCAAATCAGTACTGGGCTCAGGGCCAGCCCTACCATTAGGCAGAGTGTTATGAATCATCGGCCTCCTCAGGGAGTTGATGTGGGTGTCATGACAGGGCAGAAAGTTTTTTTGTGTTTTTTGTGTATTTTTGATGGGGTTTAATTTGAACACTGTGTATGATTCTTTGTGAGGAGTTCCCTCCTTTCAAAATGAGCTACCCCAGTGCTGGCTTTATTGAATTTGTTTCTGAAGTAAAACCAGGACCAGAAGCACAAAGTCCTAATTGGATTTCTGCTAGTAGCAGGTTGTAATAATGATCATCACCATGTTTTGGAAGGACTTCAAGGGAGCAATCCCAGCATCTTGGTACAAGAGAGCATGGCAGATAAAGTAGCTCTCATGGGGAAATTAACACAGAAACTGAAATTAGCAAAAGGAATAAAACACAAGGATGCTTTTGATGGAGAATGTCGGAACATTAGACCAATCTCAAAGCTGTATGCCAACTTGTGGATAGCATAGCAAATAATAACCTGTGCTTTGTTTGTTTTACCTTCTGTCATAAAGCAATATGCTACAGTTGTAAGGGAAATTCTAACATCACATGGGGGTCCCCAAAGCTGAAGCTGGCGTGTGGTGTTTTTCTGATGAAGAGTCCTTGTTCAAATTGTGTTGTATGGGACTGTAGGTCCCGAGTTGCTGGAAAATAACAATGAAAATGATTTTTAAAAAATGGGATGCAGAATTTGTTAGATAGGTTGCTCTCTCAGACACAAGGTGATACCAGAATAAAATTAGAAGCAGAGACCTGCTGAAGCATGCCATGAGGCTGTGACTCACTCACCAGAGAGTCCACTCCCTCTGCGGCGTTTTTGTTTTTTGTTTGCTTCCTGCTATTACTACTAGTAAATGAGTTGGGCAACACATCCAACATGATGGGATTTCCTAGGGCGTAATCCATAAACACGCAGAGAGAGTGTGTGTGCGTTTCGGTGCTTCCGGCGCCCTACTCTTTCTACATAGGGAAAGCTTCCCTTTGATTTTCAACCAGTGATTATTCCCTTCCCGAATAAGTAAAAAGCCACGCAGAGCACCTCTGACAGGAAGAAAGCCTAGTAAAAGCCACCCAAGCCCTACCAAAGAAGACGTTCCCTCAGCTGTGGGAGAATGTGGAGCAGGATCTGAGAAGCAGCCTGAGGAGAAGGTCCAGGATCTGGGCTGATCTATATCCTGTGGAAAGGGGTAAGACCTCTGCTTGGTTTTGAGGTGGCGCCAAATAGGGATGGGTGAATCCGGCAGTTCCACTTTCTCTCAGTTTCTCTTTTTTCAAGCCTTAAGTTCAATCTCCACATTTCCGCATTTATTTTTTTTAAGTCCTCATGAAAATTCATCAGCACTTTGTGTCAATTTATCCTAATATGCACACATTCACATGTAGTTTTGCCTAATAGACACATTTTTGAACAACAGTGTTCCCTGATGGAATACATTTGTATGAATTTGAAAGATCCGAAGGTAGGAAGTGGGCTCAGTCAGAGTGTTATGGAGCCCTAAAATCTGTAACCCCCTTGAGTGGAGCATCTTCCTGGGTGGTTAAGTGTAACTTTAGGCAATTTATGGTTTCCACTGGCTCCTCCTGAACCTCAGATTTGTGAGGGCTAGTAGTGGAGGCCTCCTTCCCTGACAAGGGTCTCTTTGCTTACTCTCTTTATCAGTTGCTGGCATGACAGAGATTCAGATAGTTAATGATGCAAAGAGAGCAAAGAGGATTTTTCTAATTATTATTATTCCCTCACTCTAAAAACCCCAATTCAGAGTTATCAAATGTTTTGGGAGGAGGATGCTGGGACAGACAAGGCATTTTGTACTTCAGGCTTTTATTGAGCTTACTCTTTTAAGTTCTGGTACAGACCCCTGGCCTTTGCATAAGATGTGCTGAGCAGAGAAAAGCCAGGATGTACATATTGTTGAACATAACAAGGAACTATTTATGTCACATATTAAGAACTGCCTCATCAGAAGGGATGGAAGGCTGTCAATTTTGGTTCTCTCGGTTTCTCATGCTTCCATTCTTAAATTCAGTTCTCTACATTCCTGCTGCACTTTGCTTTTTTGAAAAAAAAATCCTCATGAAAATTCACCAGCATTTTCGTGAGAAATTCTCCTAAGAAATACATTTTTGTATGCTGCTTTGACTAATATACACACAACTTTTGCAAACGACATTTTCCAACTCAATGCATTTTTGTCTATTATTTTCACTAATTTGTTAAATTTTATGTGCACTTTTCCTGAACATATGCATTTTTGGCAAACTTTGATTGGAGAACCGCATCACAAAATTGGGATAGGTTTCGAAGAAGGGCTATGTTTCTGTTCTCATATGGTAGAGCATTTGCTTTGCATGTGAAAGGCTCCTGATTCAATTCCAGGCATCTCCAACTAGGGCTGGGAAAGACTCCTTAATGGAAACCTTGGATAGCCAGTCAAAGTAGTCTATATATAGCTCAATGGACCAATTGGTCTGACTCAATACAAGGTGGCTTCCAATGTTTCTTGATTATGATTACTACTCTCCAAGAGACACTTATTTCCACATGTAATTGTGTGTGTGTGTTTGTGCATTTCAAATAGAGCATGAGTAGCAGTGGCAGCTCCATGTTTTGGAGGGCCCTCAGGCAAGAAACCCTCCATGGGTCCTGTTGCGATTAACTGGGTCAGTTACCTATTGAACTCCTTTTGCTTGCAGAATGAGCAACATTTGGCGAGTGAACCTTGAAGAGTAGACTTCACTTGTTGCAATCACAGTCATGCACAGTGATGTTTGTAGAGTAAGAAAAATATCCAAGTAGTTCACTATAGGATGAACATAACTTGGATAGAAATGTTTCCCGAGCTATCCTAACTCAGAAGGTTAGGGGTACAGGGATAATCTGGGAATCTGGGGGTCCCTATATATCGTGTTGAGGGGAGGGGAGGTGATTTCACTCACTTCCCGTACACCCACTCCCTTGTGTTTATTTACGAGAAGCCAAGTTACAGGGAACCAGGCAGAGGGCCTTCTCGGTAGTTGCACCTACCGTGTGGAACGCCCTCTCATATGATGTCAAGGAAATAAACAGCTATCTGACTTTTAGAAGACATCTGAAGGCAGCCCAGTTTAGGGAAGTTTTAATGTTTGATCATGTTTTTAATATTCTGTTGGGAGCCATCCAGAGTGGCTGGGGAAACCCAGCCAGATGGGCAGGGTATTATTATTAATTATTATTATTATTATTATTATTTTATTATCATCATCCAATTATCATCCCTGGTCTCTTCATGCCTGCTTAACCCTTTGTTTTACACCCCATTGGCAATGCTCTGATTTATATCATACAACTTTTTCTTGTGCGGAGAGAAGGTATGATGCAATTAGTTGATGCCAGACTGTGTGGGGTGAACAGGTTTGTTGAGATCAGAAGGAAATTGCAGAAACAAGGTCTCCTGATGATTCAGAGCCCTATTCAGCAGTGGTGCTAAGATTTTGATCTGTTTTCATATCTGGCCGCCCTGAAGTTTCAAGCACATCTAGACTCGGTCATAAGTCAAATTATGGTCATTCTCATCCTCACAAGCTCCAGAGTTCTTTGGCCTAGTAGCACATAACATTGTACTTTCATGCAAGATAGCACAGAATTCTGTCTGTTGGGTGGCATGGGGAATGATGATGGTGATGATGATATGAATATGTTACTTATACCCACCACCCATCTGACTAGGTTTCACCAGCCACTCTGGGCAACTTCCAACAGAATATAAAAAATATAATGAAACACCAGACATTAAAATTTTCCCTATACAGGGCTGCCTTCAGATGTCTTCTAAAAGTTGTCTAGTTATCTCCCTGACAACTGCTGCAAGGGCGTTCAACAGGGTGGGCACCACTGCCAAGAAGCCCCTCTGCCTGGTTCCCTGTAACTTCTCTTTTCGCAATGAGGGAACTGCCAGAAGGCCCTCGGAGTTGGACTTCAGTGTAGGCTGAATGTGTTGGCTTTTTGCAGTATAGTAACGCTGCAGAGAGCTTGCTGGGGAGACCATGCATTAAAAAGGACTCAAAAAGAAGGTTTTAATAAGAAAAACAAAAACTCCATTTACACTAAATATATTAACAAACAAACATGACCCAACCACCAACCCATCCCCTAGGGTAATGGGAGAGCTAGGTGCTGCTCCTTATATACTACACCCAGATGCTGACACACCTTAATCAAATACAACTCAGCAGCACCTGCTATGTTTCACAGCTGTAAAGCTGGGTCTCGTTATCTTGCCCTGGCCCTTGCTCTGGCCCCTTAAAGACATACACATGGAGTGGAACAATGATGAACCTTTACATTTAAAGAAACCATTCAACATTTCCCCTGCGGTTCATCATTGTGGAACAAAAACATAAAGCATACTTTGTACATGTTTTTCATGTGTAACCTTTGGAAGAGCTTTAGTAAAAATGTCTGCAATTTGACTATCACCTGGAACATTCAAATACAACCATTTCATCAGCAATTAGTTTCTTTACAAATTCTAAACGTAATCTTAAGACTCTGGTGCGCTGCGTATTGGTCTCTGAACACAGGATAGCAAGTCCACTCTGGGAATCAAGGTAAACTCTTACTGGTAGTGTTACTTGCATCTGTAGGTCTGCAAATACTTGCAGATACCATTCTACATCACGAGTGGCCTGAACGCATGCACATAATTCACTCTCTGTTGTGGAGAGACAAATAATGGTTTGTGTCTGGGACTTCCATTCAAAAGGACAACCGTTGTAACAAAACACCATACCAGACACACCCCTGCAATTATTTTGTTCCACTGCATGAGATGCATCGCAGAAAATTTCAAAACCTTTGTCAATACTTGTTGTAAACTGCAACCTATAATGTTTGGTATGTTTAAGGTACATTACCACTCTCTTAAGAGCAGAGAAACATTGTGTAGTGGGCTTTTCCACAAATTTTGCCAGAAAGTGAAAAGCATAAGTTATATCTGGTCTTGAGATTCTTTGAATGAAATTTAGCTTGCCTATAGCAGAACGATACAAAGTTTTGTTAGGAAATGGCTTATCTTCACCTGTAAAGGTGAAACCACACACCATAGGTGTTTCCTTCCCATTTGCATTTTCTAAACGTAGCATTTCAACTAGATCATCAATTTTTGCAGTTTGATGAACCAGAAAAGATCCATTTTTGCCTTTCTCAATTTGCATGGATAAGTAATTTTTAGCTATGCCTAATTCCACCACATCAAATTTCTTCTGTAACTGTGAAACTACCTGTTCATATTCCTGTTTAGTTTTTGTAAAAATTAACACGTCATCTACATACACACATATTTTTGTTACAGAGTTTGCCCTTTCCTTTATAAACACACAATTGTCTGCCTTTCCTTGTGAAAAACCAATATCTAGCAATTCTTTTGCTAAAGTTTGGTGCCAATTCCTTCCACTTTGGTGCAGACCATAAAGGGATTTATTTAATTTGCATACCAAACCTTCAGCAGCGTCTATTCCTTCAGGGACACGCATAAAAATTTGTTCTTTTAAATCTGCAAACAAATATGCAGTTTTTATATCTAGGTGATAGAATGTCCACGTTGTGATGCATCTTTTAACAAAAGCTTAACTGTTTCATATTTTACACTTGGTGAATAGCACAAATCATAATCTTCGCCTGGAATTTGTTGAAAACCTCTAGCAACTAATCTTGCCTTGTACCTTACAACTTCATTTTTGTCATTCATTTTAACTCTATAAACCCATTTTGAATCAATAAGTCTCATATCTGGGGTTTGTGGTACAAGAGACCAAGTGTTATGCTCTTTTAAAGAAGCTATCTCAGAGTTCATAGCTTTATACAAATTTACAGCTTGGTGCTTAGGTAAATTCTGAACATCATTGTAGCTTTTTGGCTCAAAAACCGCCTTATTGGCATACACAGTATTAAAATGTTCATCTGCAAAACGTTGTGGCTTCTGCCTCTTTCTATCTGAACGTCTCAGTCCGGAAGGAGAGTCAGACTCCTCAGACTTAAAGGGACTAAGTGAACTACTAGTTTCAGGTTGTAAATCATCATTGTCAGACTGAAGAGGTGCCTGTAGGCTAAGCTCACGGTCAGAAAACTCAAAAGAATCTAACCTCCCCTCAGGTGCCTGTGACTTTAAATCAAACAAATTATCAGATTCAACAAGCTTTTTGTCTTTCCCCATTAATTCAGAAGCACCATCTCCTGCTGCTGCTGCTCCTGCTTCCTCTTCTTCCTCAGTATCATTTATACCAGTGTTTCCCAACCACTGTTCCGCGGCACACTAGTGTGCCGTGAGATGTTACCTGGTGTGCCGTGGGAAAAATTAAAAAGATTTTTTTTTTTGTAAAAGTCAAATTAGGTCCTAATCTATCCCTCGAGCGCCCCTTGTCCGTTATTGTGACGCATGAAGCGTGTTCCCGCCCACTCCCCGCCCTCCCTTGCTCCTCTCTCTCTCTCTGTGGCGCTCTCCGCCGCTTCCTGCTGGGCATGCGCAGCTCGCCTCGTGCTTCCGTTCCGGCCCCTCCTTCCCCCGACTACCCCGCCGCTCCGTTCCTTTCTCTTTCTCGCATGTCAGAGAGCGGCGGCGCGAGCGCGGCGGTTCCCTCAGGGCTGACGGAGGGCTCGAGGAGGAGGAGGCAGGACGTGGAGGTGGAGAAAGCGGCGGCGGCCACCCCCCACCTCCGGCTCCAGGCCCGTGTAGAAAGCTGAGGGGGAGAGATAGATAGAGGTGGGCAGCGGCGGCGACCACGACCAACCGCCACAGTAGTTGTAGCGGCGGCGACGGCGAGCAGGGACTCCCGCTCTCTCTCCGTCGTGTCTCTCTCTCTCTCTCTCTCCCGGGCCCGTCCGTTGAGTCTCCCGCGCGTCTCGGCTACAAGATGAGCATCGAGATCCCGCCGGGTCTGACTGAGCTGCTGCAGGGCTACACGGTGGAGGTGCTGCGGCACCGGCCGCCGGACCTGCTGGCCTTCGCCGCCGAGTACTTCGCCAAGCCGCGCTCTCCTTCCTGCCTCACTTTGCTGCCTCCTCCTCCCCACCCCCAAAGCTTGGAGGTTCCCCGGCGCCGACCCGCAGGTTTGACCCCCTTCTCACACCTGTTCACGCTCCTTGCACGGAATGGGGCGGATGGGGAGGAACGGGGCTCGCCGCTGCCTCCGCTCGCCCTCCCCCCCTCCGCCGGCGGTCCCGCGATTCTTGGCTTTTTGGCGGTTGGCACAGAAGGAAGGCAAGGGGGAGGGGAAAAAATTGAAACTTACACTTTCGTGCGTCCCTCCCGGCGTGACGCTGCGCGCTGACGTCACGGGGCTGTAATGGTGGTGTGCCTCGAGATTTTTTTCATGAAACAAGTGTGCCTTTGCCCAAAAAAGGTTGGGAAACACTGATTTATACCATTAGTATCTTGGAAGACAGCAACTCCATTCCAATTTACAGTTTGTATCATGCTTCTGGTAATATGAAATTTGCCAGTTGCTGGTATGTAAATTCTGTACGCCCCCTGCTGGTAGCCCATTAATTTTCCCTGAACACTACATTCACCCAATTTCTGCTTAGCGTGATAATGCATAATTACATCTGAACCCCAAATATGTAGGTATTTCAGATTAGGGCGTTTTTTAAACAGCTTCTCATAGGGGGTGACATCTAAACCAGTATGATAACTGTGATTTCTAACATAACAAAAGGCATTGAGTGCTTCAGCCCAAAACGCTTTGGACAGATTAGCATCGTGCAGATAAGTTTTAACCCCTGCCTGCAAGTCACGCTGCACAACTTCAACAAGCCCATTTTGCCAGGGACTTCGGGGGCAAGATAACTCATGAGTAGTCCCCTGCGCTTCCAGGAATTTCTCAAAATCCTCAGAAACAAATTCCCCGCCCCGGTCAGAAAACAGGTTCTTAATAGGTTTGTTAAAGTGCGTTTTTACCCAGTTGTAAAAAAACCTTGTACTTCTCAAATGCTTGGGACTTCTCAGCTATTGCATAAGTCCAACAATATCTACTATACTGGTCTATCAGGGTAAGCCAGTACTTCGAACCTCCTAATGATGGTGGGAGTGGCCCAACTAAATCACAATGTACACGCACAAATGGCTCAGTTACTTTCCTATCTGAGCACCTACCCTTGCGTGCAACCTTAATCTTATTCTTGCAACAGGATAGACACTGCATAAAGAATTTACATGGTTTTAAGTTGAGGCCATTGACAATATTATTTGTCTTAATTACATCAGCAAAATTCAGGTGTCCCAGAATTCTGTGCGCCTCGTGGACACACCCAGAATGTGGCCTTACATTCCTCAACCCCTGGCTTGACTGTGCTGCTCTGCAATTTATAGGCGATTGGGAGTAGGTGCGAAAATACAGCCTATATAAACCATCAGATTCCTGGGCATACAATAGACGTTTGTTCCCATCGAAAAACTCACACATTGACTTTATGAAACGCACAGTTATGCCTCG
The DNA here is from genome assembly GCF_965112155.1 of Podarcis liolepis. Taxonomy (NCBI): domain Eukaryota; kingdom Metazoa; phylum Chordata; class Lepidosauria; order Squamata; family Lacertidae; genus Podarcis; species Podarcis liolepis. The sequence goes on along the minus strand of NC_139561.1, from coordinate 72,652,913 downwards.
ACGGGCAAAACACCTTACTGACAATAAATTGTCCACTGACGGGCAGTAAATGCAGTTCGCTATTGTAATGTTTAAAGAGTCAAGTTTAACAGTACCCCTGCCAAGCGACTGCAGGACTTGTGAATTGGCTAAATGTACATTACCAATTTCCTCTTCGAAATAAATAAACAAGCTTCGATCATTGCAAACGTGCTGAGATGCTCCTGAGTCGATAACAAAAGACTTCCACTTGGCATCTTTAATTCTTTTACGATCTGTTGTCCGAGCATGAAAAGCTCGCGGGTCGTTTCTGTCTTTACAGTACGATGTCGGCTGCTGGGCTGATGACCGTGATTGACGAACTGAAACAGGCTTGGGAGTACTTTGCTTTCTTTTGGATCTGCAGTCCCTTGCAAAATGTCCTTGCTTATTGCAGAACCAACAACGCTTTGCAGCTTTAAATGCAGTTGTATCACCACAAGTTTGCATATGGTGTTCCTCATTCTTTCTGGAAACAGGAGTGCTTATGGCACAAGCCTCCCTTCTATCCAACTCGCTCATTAATCTTGCCGTTACCCCTTCCACAGTTAATTGTGCTGGTGGAACGGCAGATATCTGGCTAGCTATACCATCAAAGTCCTCATTAAGGGAACAAAGGATGATAAAAACATACTGAATATCAGGTATCTCCATGTCCCTTCGAATTAATTCGCAGCGTATTGCCTCCAGACGTCTCAAGTGTGCTGCCAAATCACCACCAGGCTGCAACTTCGTCTGGTACAACTGCTTGAAAAACATCAATGCAGATGCTGACTCTTTTCTAACATGCACTGCTGCAAGACTGTCCCACATTTCTTTGGCAGTTTTCTTATTTCTTATATAGACTACTTGCTGGTTGCTGACTGCCAAATTAATTATCGCCCTGGCTTTCGCATCTCCTTTCGACCAAGCATTAGTTACAGGGTCAGGAGGGTCATCAGTTACATAGGTCCATACTTCTCTAGAGGTCAAAAGCGCCTCCACCCAAAAAGACCATAAACTATAGTTCTCATCTGTCAGCTGTGGGAAGACCAGAGCCTTCTCAGCTTCAGAAACCCGGTCAACCATTCTGGAACTCTTCCAGACCCACAAAAACTACGCTAACAGGAGAAGGAGTTTTCAAACCTTTCTCAGAGTCCAAAAATATGCAGTCATCCACTCAGCAGCTGGGCCCATAACCAAAGATGTTGGCTTTTTGCAGTATAGTAACGCTGCAGAGAGCTTGCTGGGGAGACCATGCATTAAAAAGAACGGACTCAAAAAGTACTTAAAGAAGGTTTTAGTAAGAAAAACAAAAACTCCATTTACACTAAATATATTAACAAACAAACATGACCCAACCACCAACCCATCCCCTAGGGTAATGGGAGAGCTAGGTGCTGCTCCTTATATACTACACCCAGATGCTGACACACCTTAATCAAATACAACTCAGCAGCACCTGCTATGTTTCACAGCTGTAAAGCTGGGTCTCGTTATCTTGCCCTGGCCCTTGCTCTGGCCCCTTAAAGACATACACATGGAGTGGAACAATGATGAACCTTTACATTTAAAGAAACCATTCAACAGAATGATGGGGGGGGGAGACGCTCCTACAGGGGCAAGGCTGTTTAGGGCTTTAAAAGGCTTGTTGCTGTTGTATTGATCATCAGCCAATGGGGCAGTAGGCAAGGGTACCATCTTGAATAAAATATTGGGGGGCCTAGGTAAGCCCCGCCCTGCATATGTAGCACATGCACACAGTTGAATGGCAATGCTCATTAACTTTTTTGGGGGGGCTGGCCCCTTCGTTGTTGGACTACAACTCCCAGTAACCCTAGCCAGCATGACCAATCAGCAGGGATGATGGGAGTTGTGGTCTAATATAACATCAAGAAACCCACCCGTTGTCTATTCTTGAACAGGGATGGGAGACAAATTTGATTCCATTTGCATTTAAAGGTGAACACTTTCTGAAACAATACATAGGCCGAAACAGAGCCAGACTTCTAAATTCAAACTTCTTCTTCGAATTTGGCAATGAATTTATCCAGTCAAGTAACGTGTACAAAAATGCATACGCTACGGTAAAGTGTGCATAAAAATGCATATATTAGTGAAAGCAACATTCAGAAGAGCATTATACTAAATAAAATTTCTCTGCAGAAATGTGCATTTATACAAAAATGTGTGTATTTGGGGAAATTTGCAATTAAATGCTGATGAGGACTTTAAAGGCGGGAAACCACAAACTGGTGTTGAAATGTGAAGAAATGATCTTGAGATAAAAAAAATGAAACTGAAAAATGTTACTGATATCCTGTGTACAGAGAGGTATGATCCAGTGCAGGAGATATGTGCCCTGCTTCTGACCCTCTCCAATATCTGTCAGGAAGCCTTGTGAGCATTGCATCATGTTTTACTGGTTCCATTTGAATCCTACCTTCTGAAGTGGCTGAGATTGTTGTGAGAAAAGCGTGTCGTTGCAGGCGAAAACGTGCCACTCCAAGGGCAGCTGGGGTGGGGAGAGAGGTTGTCTGCCTGCTGCGAACTGACATTTAACTTGCAAAGACCAGATGAAGGCGTCCGTGCAGCTTTGGGGCAATGGCTTTCTGTGCTTGCTGGAAGGAAGTCATTAAACGTTGTCATTAGATTTATGACTAATGATAGCGAGAAGCTCTTTCCCTGGAGCTTTGGTAGCAGACAGACCGTGGCTCGGTCACAAGAGCCTTTCAGAAGCAAATCTAGGTTAGCAATGGCTTGTCATGGCTCTCCCGCCCTCTTGCAGTTAATTGTCTTCCTCTTAGCCTTACTCAACATTGCATTTCCTTGGTGGCAGTGATGACACCCCTTGTTTCTTCACTCCCAGTGACTACGCAGGTGCCTCTTGCAGGGTCCTTCTGGTTTGTGGAAGTTGGCAGTGTGGCAAAGAGCCTCAAGCTTCAGACTGGCAGAGGGTTCGTTCGCAAGCACCCAAAACTCGCCTATTGATGAACTCCCTCTATCAACTTGGATTCAGTGGAGAATATCCTTCCTCTAGACTCTGGTAAGTGGAGACTGCACTTACAGATGCAATTCTTAGGGCATTTGCTGGGAATATCTTCTGATTTTGCAGCCCTTTCCCAAAATGCTCAGAGGAGCTTGGTTGCACTCACAACACTGCATTTCCATTGAACAATAAGTACAATTATTGTTGTGATTGTGATTATATTTTGATTTCTTTCCTACCCTTCACCACTAGGTCTCAGACCTTGTTTCTGCACTTAATATTAAAATTGGTTCAGAAGAAATAATGATGATATTTAATAGTGTTAAAGTAATTATTATTATTTTTCAGGTCAGGCTTCCATTGGACTTTTTAATTTGTCTCTTAAACTGTGTCAAGGATTAACCATTACAAACATATAAAATTCAAATCATGTTGTTGTTGTTGTTTAGTTGTTTAGTCGTTTAGTTGTGTCCGACTCTTCGTGACCCCATGGACCTCCACTATGACCTGTCCATCTTGGGTGGCCCTGCATGACATAGCTCATAGCTTCCCTGAGTTATTCAAGCCCCTTCGCCATGGCAAGGCAGTGATCCATGAAGGGGATTCAAATCCTACACATAGTAAATACTACAAGGTTGATGTATGCTAAAGCCCATAAACCATACAAATCAGATATAACGAGGGGAAATGGTGAGCAATAAAATTTTATTACATTAGCAACTATGTTAAAGAACAGAGGAAACTATCAATAGCAACTTGGCGAATGGCGTTTACTAACCAGTTACATAAAAAAGGGAACTGAGAATATCCAGAGGCTGAATGGACTACTTTCTATTACAATGGGTGAAAGAGGTTTATAAGTGTGATATCATAATGCTTGAGGTGTAAATATAAGATTATTTTCACTAAATGGTGTGTGTGTCTGTGTGTATGCTTAATAATGTTGTGTATTTTGATATGGTCCATTACAAATGCAAAAATTCTCTTTTTTTGGTATGCTTCTTCTGGTAGAAGTAAAAGATTTGGAATTTAATAATAATAATAATAATAATAATAATAGCAGTGATGATGATGATGCACTCAGGGGGTCCCTCCCTGATTGTTCCCCTCCTCTTTGCCACTGTCCCTGCGATCCTAAGATTGCCCTCTTCCTCTGGGCCCAATGTGAATAACCGTCCATAGAGAACAGGCGGGGTGAGCTGAGGTTGTTCCTGTCACTGCTCACTCAGTCCAAGAGAGGGCAGAGGACCGACCATGTCTCAGGGACAGAGCATCTGCTTTGCATGCAGAAGGTCCTAGGTTCAATCCCTGGCATCGCCAGGTAGGGCTGTGCATGCCCCCTGCCTGAAACCCCAGATAGCCACTGTCGATCAGTGTAGACAATACTGAGCCAAGTGGACCAAGTGTTTGACTTAGTTTAAGGCAGTTCCCTATAAGACATCAGGGGTCAGCAGTGAGTATGATGAGGCATGAACTTCTGCAGGTAACTAGCACACAGGCAACAATATGCAGTGGTACCTCAGGATAAGAACTTAATTCGTTCTTAACCTGAAACTGTTCTTAACCTGAAGCACCACTTTAGCTAATGGGGCCTCCTGCTGCCGCCGCACCGCTGCTGCGTGATTTCTGTTCTCATCCTGAAGCAAAGTTCTTAACCCGAGGTACTATTTTGGGGTTAGTGGAGTCTGTAACCTGAAGCGTCTGTAACCCGAAGTACCACTGTACAGCAGCAGCGCCATTATATGTGGTGGGCAGCTCTGAGCTGTCCACCGTTGTAACTACAGTGGTATCTTGGGTTACATACGCTTCAGGTTACATACGCTTCAGGTTACAGACTCCGCTAACCCAGAAATAGTGCTTCAGGTTAAGAACTTTGCTTCAGGATAAGAACAGAAATCGTGCTCCGGTGGTGCGGCAGCAGCAGGAGGCCCCATTAGCTAGTGGTGCTTCAGGTTAAGAACAGTTTCAGGTTAAGGATGGACCTCCGGAACGAATTAAGTACTTAACCCAAGGTACCACTGTACTCACAATGCACTGACAAGACAGCTGTTTGGAGTACTGTGGGCACTTTTAAATGGCGGCTTCTCAGCCACCTACCATTGCTGTTAAGTAATACCAGACCTGGTCTGGCAGGAGGGCAGGGAGAGGGCTAACACACCCCCCCCATAGCATTATCAAGGTGGGCCCTGACTGAGTTCTGCTGCCCGAAAATGCTGGCTACTTATGCTACGTCTATGAGCTGGAGGCTGCATGCACACAACGTATTTGGAACACATGACTCCCCCTTGCCCAAGAATCCTGAGAACTGTAGTTTGTAAAGGGTGTTGGGAATTGTAGTTCTGTGAGGGACAAAGTAGAGCTCCCAGGATTCTTGGGCAAGGGGAAGTTATGCTGTTTAAATGTTTGGTGTGTCCGCAGATAGGGTGTTTAAACTTCCTTTCAATGTATTGCAGAGCTGTACCTACTGAGGTAGGTGGGCATGTGACGGACGAGTCCCCTCAGCAATGTCCCAAACATCCAACTTTCATTTAAATAAAAAATCAAATTAAATTAAGTCTCCAGCCTTTTGAACTTGTGTGGAGAGATAAGAGGATCTGACCGCAGGCATTGTTCTACCAAATTACTCCCTCAGAAGTATCTTTGGAGTGCTCATGTGCCCCCCTTGACATTCCTTTTATCCGTAGGACTGTTCAGTCCAAGCCTTGTTTAAAGATAAATAACTGGAAGAAGGGCGAGATGGGGGTGGAGGCAACCTGGAGTTAACAACACCTGGAGAATGAATTCTAGAGTGGGAAGAGAAGGGCCAAAGTTCAATTATGGTGGTGGTGATGGGACAAGGGGAGGGAGAGCAGAGAAAGGAAGAAAGATTTGTCCCACATTTTAAGACTTCTGAAAGAGAAATGACACTGTATTCACACTCCTATGCTAAACATTTTTTCTCTGAAGTTCCATTGATTTGGATAGACTTCGCTTATAAGGAAGCACCCTCAGAATTCAGGGATGTGCAAATCTATCAGTTTTGCTTTCTATCCGTCCCGTCCCCCCCAATTCTTAAGTTTGGTTCTCCACATATCCTTGTGAATTAAAAAAAAAAAAAACTTCCCATGAGAACTCACCAGCCTTCTACGGTATATTTCTCCCAATAAACACATATTTGTATGTGCATTTGTATACAACACTTCACTAGAGAACTGAATTGCAAAGTGTGAATTCCAACAGAAGGTTGTGTTTTGGTTCTCATATTGTTTCGGAAAATGCATACTAGGGAGGTTCACCTTTAAATGTGAACTGTTACACTTGGGTGCAGTGTTGAAGGAAGTATGCTGTACAAGAAATGGAATGGGTGTGTGGGTGTCATGGATGGAAGGATCTGCCAATTTCAGTTCGCTCATTTTCTCATTTTTCCAATCTTAAATTCCGTTCTCTACATTTTGCAGCTATTCGTGATTTTTTTAAAAAAATAATCAGCATTTTTGTGAGAGTTTCTCCTAATAAACAGTTTATATGCAGTTACAGATAGGTAGCCGTGTTGGTCTGCCATAGTCAAAATAAAAAATTCCTTCCAGTAGCACCTTAAAGACCAACTAAGTTAGTTCTTGGTATGAGCTTTCGTGTGCATGAACACTTCTTCAGATACACAGGCTCATCTCAGCTATCTGCCAATCTCCCATTCCCACCACCCTTCTGAGTAATACCCCTCCCCACCTTCTCAGTTTATATGCAGTTTTGCTTTCTGTACAGAGTTTTGCAAGACGTTTCCACTAATAGATGCACTTTTGCAAACACTGTTTGGTTGGAGAACTGAACTGCAAAATTCTGCTAAGTGTGCATTTTGAAGAATAGCTGTGTTTCGGTTGTTATATTGTTTTGAAAAGTGTGGACTTGATAAGATTAGGCTTTAAATGCATACCAAATTGAACTCTCCCGCTCCTGTCCCTAGTCAGTGCCATTCTGCTCTTTGCCTCAGACAGCAAAATTTCTTGGTCTGCCTTGCTCAGGCCTAAGATTCTTCATCCTTGCTCTAAAGGACAAGAGACGCCCAAAGTGTAAAGAGGCTTCCAGAGTTAATCATGCCACAAAGTTAATGGGCAGATGACCTTATCTGGAAAAAGTGGTAAAAAATGACTGTGGGAGGAGGAAGTGCAGAGTTCTAAGAAAGAAAAGGTGTTTGCGGTTCTACTTCCTCTTTCCAAGCAACAGAACTGAAGAAACAGGAGCTTACCAACAAAAAACAACAACCCCAAAACACACATTTAAAATATTTCATGCCAGGGCCAAATAAGGGCACAAACTTCTCTATTTTCCACTTAGTTACTTATTACTCTAATTCCCCACCCTTCCTCCAAGGAGAACAGGGAAGTGTTTGTGGGTGTCTCCCCCCCCCTTCCTTTCTTCTTTGAAATTCTAACACCAATCTTGCAAAGTAGATTAACGAGAGAGAGAGAGAGAGAGAGAGAGAGAGAGAGACAGAGACAGAGACAGAGACAGAGACAGAGACAGAGACATTCTCCGAGTCTACCAATGAGATCTTCGTAATAGCTGAATAAGGATTTGGGCCCATGTAACTCCCATCCTAATCTGGCACTGTAACCCAGACTTCTGAATAAAGTTAATAGCCTGCATTTTTTGCTTTTTTTACTACCCTGCTGGGAGCTGGCAAAAAATGGGAGGGTGAGTCCAGTCCAGAGGCAGATTTAGGGCAGTGCAACCGGTCCCAATCTCAATGGGTGCTGAGCGCAGGGGGTGCCACAGGGCGTTGCAACTATGAGCTGGTGAATTGAGCAGATGGAAGGTGAGGGGCAGGAGGGTGAACTGAATTTTGGCCTTGCACAGGAGGCCATTGAAATCTGAAAGACCAATATCTGCCCCTGTTCAGTCCTCCCTGCAGCAACCTGTTTCATTTTGGCGTTGAGCACAGAGGGCAGACAGAGCACTCTGCCCATCCTTTCCCAGCCTTCCCACCTGTGTAGAATTCCAATAATTCACCTGCTTGCATTTCCTTCTCACCTGTGGGTATCCTTGCTAGTGCTTAAATACAAAGCTGTTCTTACTACTACAATACACTCTCTCGCACCCTTCTTTGTTTAAGGCTGTGTCCACACAAGGGTTTTCATGTGTGTGTTTGTGTACCTTCAGTTTTATGCCTCTGAAATCTCTCTCAATGTTTCCCAGCCATACTAGTGGGTGGTGCTTGCTGGGATATATTCGGGATGTTGTTTCCTCCCCTCAGTTAACAGTTCCCCACCCTCCCTAAGTTCCTCAAGTCTGAGATCTGTTCTGGGCATGCACCCAGGTATTTGTGCAGGACCCTCAGGGAAGGATAACCTCAAATGGGACATGCGCCATGACTTCCATAAGAGGTCAAAACAGAGGTAGCAATGTATGTCTGCTCAGCTGTAAGTCACTTTTTATTCCAGAAATGCAGCTTCACTTTATCAGCTTGCACCTCAGGCCTAGATTCTTCCAGGCACCAAGTCCTTCAGCCCAGCGTCGTAGCGTGGGTTGTCAGCACCCGGGGCAAGGCAAGTAATTTGCGCCCCCTAACCCCTAACCTGCCGCCACTGCCAGCTTCTTCTTGTTGCTGCCTGGTCTGGTCTGGTGTGTTCTCTCCCGCGCTCAGCGCTGCGCTGGGCGGCCGCTGCACTGTCTCTCCCCCAGATAGTCCCTTGCTCTCTCTCCGCACCGCACGCCTGGCACCCACCCCCTCCACAGTGGGCGGCGACCCAGAGGCTCGGATCGGATTCGCACAGCCAGCACTGCAGTGAGAGAGAGTGAGTGAGCCAGGTAGGGGCAGAGAGCTGCAAGTGCGAGCGCGCCCCCCCCAGATGTTGCGCCCGGTGCGGCCGGCCCCCCCTGCACACCCCACGCTACGCCACTGCTTCAGCCAGACCTCTTCTTCTCAGGGCTACTTCAGCGTTGTGCTTTCTTCAGAGCATCAAACTCCTTTCTCCAATATTGTCTCCTTAAGAGTAAGTCCCAAACCACAGGGACAGTCAATTCCACCCAGAGCTGCCTCAGGATTCCACGGGAGGCTCTTCCCCAAAGTGGACAGGGGTCTTCTGTATCAATTCTCTTGGCAGCGCTTAAATCCAGGCCTCACAGAATAGCTCAATTGGTTAGACCGTGGTGCTGGCAACACCAAGGTTGCAGGTTTCAACCCAGTAAGGGACAGCTGCACTTTCCTTCATTGCAGGGGGTTGATCCTTAAGGTCCAAACTCTATGATTGTATGAGATTCTATGAGATCTATGCCTCCCCAGGTTTGCAGGGGGACTAGATAAACATGGGCCGTTGGTCTCACCCCTTTGGCCACACCCCATGATGCTTAGGGGAACAGCCTGAAGAAGACCTCCAATGGGAGAACCACCTAATTTATGTGGAGGTATCTAATTTCGGCATTCAGCTAGACCAGCCTGTTCCCTGTGTCTCCATTAGGCTTCCTCCTCTTTTCCCCTCCCTCTGGTGCTTTTTACATCCTCCCTGTCTCCCCTTCCTTCCTTCTGCCTAAGGTACCACAGCTAAGCTCCTTCTCTGCCATTAGGTAGCAGGTGGAATGTGCCCTGCCCTTCTTCTCACACAGGTGTGATCAGGCGATGTCCAAATGTGGTCTCCTCAGGAATCAATGCCTGGTTGATGCCTGCTGGCCATGCATGCAGGTATTTGTTTAGCTGTGACTACACATTTTTTTAAAATAAAAAAAACGTTTTCCCATATATGAGATCTGCACAAAAGAGCAGTCAAAGATAAGTAAATAAATATGAGTCACTTCAAATCAAGCAAGCATTTGGAGCTGATTGTATCGAAGGCCGCCACTTTCTGTGTTCCGTTCTTCCTTTCTGACATCCTGTAGTTGCATGAGTAAATGTTATTTTTATTTTCAATGCAGATATTTTGGCAAACGGTAGTTTTCCACAAGAGCTCTGCTAAAAGAATAAAAATAAAGTTCCGCAACAACTAGTAGGAAAGGACAGGCTACATCCTTTCCTTTGGGCTGATGGAAGCAAAATGGAAGCCGAGGTTTTATGACAACAGAATTGCCACCACACATGTAAAAATATCTGTCTACACAGCATGCTTCACTTCAGTATGTCCACAGCTGGATAACATTCAAGTTTATATCAGATTTTTGTTCCTGGTCTGATTATCCGCAGATTGGGGAAATCTAAATTTAACAGGGGGTGAGAAGGACATTAGGTGGACAACACACAAAAATATAGACACAAGCAGTTTCAAATCCACATTAAACTCCAGTGTGGATAAGTTGCTTGTGATGACTGTACTCAAATCATTTTCACCCCTTGGCAAAATGAGTTTTGCAGGCTTTCTTACTATACAAAAAACGCACACAACCAAATCTGTTTGAACAGAAACAGTAGTATGGGGAAAGAGGTATGTAGACCATAAGAGGGTCTGGAAATCAAGCCTTACAGGGAGTGGTTGAAGGAGTTGGGTATGTTTAGCTTGGAAAAGAGGAACCTGAGAGGAGATATGATGACTACTGTATCTTCAAATATTTCAAGAGCTGTCACACGGAAGATGGAGAAAGCTTGTTTTCTCCTGCTCTGGAAAGCAGGACTCGAACCGATGGCTTCAAGTTATAAGAAAGGAGATTCCGACTGAACATATGGAAAAACTTTCTGACAGTAAGAGCTGTTTGCCAGTGGAACAGACTCCCTCGGGAGGCTGTGGGCTCTCCTTCCTTGGAGGTTTTTATGCACAGGTTGAATGGCCATCTGTCATGGATGCTTTAGCTGAGATTCCTACATTGCAGGGGGTTGGACTTGATGACCCTTGGAGTCCCTTCCAACTCTATGATTCTATCTTCTGAAAAATGAATGTGGTTTTTTTTCAGCCTGAGACTCAATTTACACCCTGTGAAAGGCAGAATCCTAAAATGTTAAAACCCAGTTAATTGATGAGTTGGCAGTGGTATCTCTTTTACAATTACTTTTTACTTTTATTATATTATATATTTACAGTTTTATGCTGTAATAATATAATAATAAATTATTGTTCCTAAGTAAGCATGCATAGGACTGCAGCATTGTTGTTGTTGTTTAGTCATTTAGTCGTGTCCAACTCTTCGTGACCCCATGGACCAGAGCACGCCAGGCACTCCTGTCTTCCACTGCCTCCCACAGTTTGGTCAGACTCATGTTTGTAGTTTCGCGAACACTGCCCAACCATCTCGTCCTCTGTCGTCCCCTTCTCCTTGAGCCCTCCATCTTTCCCAACATCAGGGTTTTTTCCAGGGAATCTTCTCTTCTCATGAGGTAGCCAAAGTATTGGAGCCTCAGCTTCCGCCGGCAGCATTAGGCCTCATAAAAATAGCTGTTTTCAAATTCATTTATTTTTTTAAAAAATAAAAGCATAGGCATCTTGTTGTTTTATCCAAGAAAACATGAACAAATTAAGCAGGGGATTTTTATTTTTTTTAACCACACCACATTGGCAAATCACACAATTCTTTCTGTGGTTAATGTGACCCGTGGGCACTTCTCAATCTCACGGGGAAAGATCCTCTTCTGCAGATGTCTCTTTTCTACATAGCTTTCACTTCCTCTTAGGAAGCAGTAAGAGGTTTAACATAGTCACACAGCTTTACAAAGTGTCAATCAAGCTGTGTAGTCTGAAAAATCAAATGATTCTTCTGTTCGGAAACAGGTGTGGTACCATTCCAGGTTTTGCAGGGTCTAGTCTAGGGCCCCCAAACTCCAGGTCCTTTCATTTGGGCCCCAGATCTCCTATCCCTCCCCCACTTTTCAAAAACCTTTTTTAAAGCTAGGGATGTTAAAGTCTTTCAAAAATGGAAATGGGAACTGAAATGCCAGTTTGCTTATTCATCCCATCTCAGGACAGCGGGGGTTAATCATCTCTCTGTCAGGGATTGAACTTCTGCATACAAAGCATTGTGTTTCATTGCTGAATGTTGCCTCCCTCTTGCATTATTCATTTCCTTCTCTCTCTTTTCAGGATAAGGAAAACAGAGCTTCATTAAAAGAATAACGTGATTGCTGCAGCCATGTCCCGAAAGGGTGAAAGTAACAACTTCTCATCGCTTCCCGTCGCGAAGGAAGATTGCCACGTGGATTCCGAGTTCAGATATACCCTGTTCACTGTCTACTATAGCATCATTTTCATTCTGGGCTTCATAGCCAACAGCTACGTCCTGTGGCTTTTCACACGGGTTTATGCTACGAAGAAACTAAACGAAATAAAGATATTCATGGTCAGCTTGACGACAGCCGATCTGCTCTTCCTGATCACGTTGCCAATGTGGATCGTGTATTACCACTACAGAGGAGACTGGATCATGCCCAGCTTTTTGTGTAACTTGGCTGGTTACTTATTCTTTGTGAACACCTACTGCTCAGTTGCTTTCCTGGGAGTCATAACGTACAATCGGTACCAAGCAGTCACAAAGCCCATTTCAGCAGCTCAGTCTACCACGCGAAGAAGGGGCATCTATGTCACAATAGCTATCTGGGTCCTGATCGCGGGCCCTTCTTCGTACTTCCTGTTTGGCAGCGGCACTACCCAAGAGGGGCATGTGACACGCTGTTTTGAGCGCTACGACCCAGAAAGCAGTAACATCCCTGTCCTTGCCTCCCACATCGTCATTTGCATTTGTTTCTTTATCACCTTCCTGATTGTCGTGGTATGCAATGCCTCCATTATCCGGACACTGCTCTCCCAAAAACCTCAAGCTCGGAAGAGCGCCCACATCAGGCAAAGGGCGCTCTATTTGGTGTGCACTGTCATGATTGTGTTTGTGGTCTGTTTCGTGCCTCACCACATTGTGGACCTTCCCTGGACCTTGATGGTTCTGGGCAAATGGGATATAAGCTGTAGGAGCAAAAGGTGGTGGGATCACATCCACCAGGTCACCCTGTTCCTCCTGGGGGCCAACTGCGTTCTGGATCCTGTCATTTACTGCTTCCTCACCAAAAAGTTCAGGAAACACCTTTCTGAGAACTTGAAAAACATAAAGGACAGTCGAAAGTGTTCCAGGCAAACAACAGAGACCACCGTGGAAGGGATGGTGGTGATGGAAGAGGGCTTCCATGCCTCCATCAAACCTTAAAAGTCTTCTTTTCTGCTTATGCAGCAGCAAATTCAGGCTGGTGACTGACACAGACTCTGCATTTCATCAAGAGCCTGGCAGATGCACACAGCTTTCCAGCTCTTCCCTAGATGCAATGGCAGGAACTGAAATGCACTTAGGAGGGCTAGAACACTGTGACTCAGGAAGAACGTGGGCTATCTAAGTTGTCCTTTGTTGTAACAAAAGGGAAATGCTTGGAATCACTTATGATGTCTTTTAAAAAGATGGACATTACATTCATTTTCTGGTTCGGATGCGGATTGTAGTGACATTTAGTTCCATAATTTCATCCTGAAGCTAGCTCAGAACTCTCCGGAGAGGGTTGGGCATCAGGGATGGGCATCCTTGAGCACCTGCTGAGATTTGTCTCTCATCTCAAAGCCCACTGCCAACCCTTAGAGCCTCCTGGCTCTCTTCTTATTCCCCCAGAGTGATTGAGCTATCTCAGCTGTGATAGGAACAAGGAAAAGGAACAACAGTGTTGGCTCAGCTCAGCTTCCTCCTTTGAGTAGCCATTCAGATTGGGCCTACAGCAGTGAAAAGCTGGACAATAAGGGCAAATGGGGCACAACCCCACAAGTTTGAGCCTACTCCCACCTGCCTGCTTTCTTTTCTACACTTGGCCAGGGGATGGCTCTGGCTCCTACTGCTGTTTTCCCTGACTTTCACCCAGTGGGCACCAGCCACCCTGACCCAGAGAAAGAGGATAATTGACTGGCAATGGTGACAGTGGCATGGAGAAGGTGGGCCTGTCAGGGAGGAGGCTCCACTGAAGGCATCTAACCTAAAATATGCACACTTCCCCCAATCACTCTTGAATTAATACTATTTGGGCTTCAAAAGCAACAGGGACTATTGTAACACTCAGTGGCCATAGAACAGGGGTGGGGAACCAATAGCACTCCAGACTTTGATAGATTACATCTTCCATCGTCCCATAGCTGTCAACGTTTCCCTTTTTTAAGGGAAATCCCCTTATCCCAAATAGGATTCCTCGCAAGAAAAGGGAAAAGTTGACAGCTATGTATCGTCCCTGATCATTAGTCATGCTGACTGGTAGCTGAGCCCAGCAACAACTGGAGGGCCACGTTCTCCATCTCTACCATAGGCTGTCATCCAGAAATCATCATAATCTGAGAGCAGAGATTTTGCATAAATTTACCTGCAGGTCTCAGGTGTGCATTCAATGTACACATGGTAGAAATTTCAGGAACTGAGGGGAGAAAAGGAATGGGTTCAGGAATGGACCATAGCTCAGGGGTTGAGAACATGCTTTTGCTATAATCAGGTTGTTGACTGATTAAAGTTCTCTGGCCTTCTAAATGTTTTTGTGGCGAGGGGGGTGTTATTGGTTTGTTTTTGTTTTATAGTGTTATTTTGTGTTCTCATTTTGTATTTTTATGCTGTGAACCGCCCTGTGATTTTTGGATGAAGGATGGTATACAAATTTAATAAGTAATAAAAAAATAATGCTGCTTCTCATTCAGAAGGTCCAAGGTTAAATTCATGGCATCTCTAGCTGAAAAGTTCAGATAGCAGGTGTTGGCTAATATACAGATTGGGTATAAGACTGCTTAACGTGTATTTAAAATATTTCCACATTACTGCTTTTGTGATGTGAGGAGGGTAGGAGAAAGCCCTAGATCAGGCATAGGCAAACTTGACCCTCCAGATGCTTTGAAACTACAATTCCCATCATCCCTGACCACTGGTCCTGTTAGCTAGGGATCATGGGAGTTGTAGGCCAAAAACATCTGGAGGGCTGAGTTTGCCAATGCAAACTCTAGATCATAGAGGGCTGGTCCCTACCCAAATAGATTATCCATTTTTCTGCTTGGCAAACCATAGCACCAACGAAACGGCACTCAGAAGGAAAAGTGAGAAGCCACTGTAAACACCATGCTTATTCACTGCATATACAGAAACTATGCTAACACCATACTATCATGGAAAGCCTGAAAAGTTGTATACCTGTTGCTTGTCTGTAGTTTCATTAATAAAAATGACAGCTCTAACCATTATAGCTGTTCAGCACTGCTACTTTCAGCCCAGTGAGCGTGTCTGTAGATTTTTTTGGTGTAGGATATTGAGGATCACACTAGTACAGATGTCTGGGAAAGAATAGCAGATTCTAGGCTGGGGACTTTTACCCATGGGCTGAGAACACCAGAGAGGGGCAGGAAAACATGAACAGGATGGGAGACAGAAGACCACCAAGTGGAATGTCTGGGATGTGGAAGAGCTACACTGCAGCTTCTGGGTCCACTAGAGCATGAATCCTCACACTTCCTCCTGCTGTCAAATCCAGGGAGATTTGAGCACTGAAACTCAAACCCAAGCTTCCTCAATAGAACAGGAAGGCTGAATGACATTGTAGGGCAGGGGTGGGGAACTTGTGGTCCTTGAGATGTTGTTAAGATTTCAATGCCAATTGATCCCAGCCAGTAAGGCTAATGGTCTGAGACAGGAAGCCAAAATTTGGAGGGGCATAGGTTGTTGACCTCTGTTCTAGGGAACTCTATGGTCAGGAGACCTGGTTAATTCAATCCCTTAAAGGAGAGACCCTCTGTGAATATAAAATTATCCAATGATGTTGGGGTGGGGCCCACCAATGTATGATGAAAGGAGAAAAAGTGGAGAGCCAAATGCATACCATCTAACATTTCACAGATGGAAATACAGACATGATTGCCATACTCACAGTGCCACATAAAGGTTACCACTGCAGTGTCCCTACGTTACACACTGGTGCTCTATGGTGCTTGCTGAATCTGTCTATTATGCAGTAGCTTTGTCCCAATGGATTTAAAAGCCAATAATGTGATTATTCTTAAAGTTAACAGTATACTATTGTCCTCCAATGTATCGTCAACAATTCGAAACACAGCCCAGCAGCTTCAATGGGTGAAATCAACCCTCAGGAGGGAAGTGGAACCTGAGTAGCAACTCACATTAACATTTTAACATATTTACTCATCTTTTATATATATATATTCTTTGAGTGCTTTCAGAAGTAAAGTGTCATTAAATCAACCAATAGGTTTATTTGAACTAGGCAGAGGGGAATGGAAGGATAGGAAGATAAGAACCGGAAGGGGGCAGCACAGGCGAGAAAATCAAATACCAGGAAGCTAAAAAAGCAACAGATGTTTTTGTTGCACAGGCAAAGGGCCAAGTACTTTCTTAACAAAGAGCCAAATATAGCAGGTCAGGTGGTGCAAGATGAGACAGTTCTTGCCGGGAGTGTCTGAGGAAACGGTGGTTGCTACTTCGGCCACACGCAACCAGGACTTAACATCCTCATCTAACCCTTTGCTGTTCAACAAGACCATTGCAGGAGGTGACCTCTGCTCTTGGTTTCAGCAATCTACAGGATAGAAATGTTCTCCACCCCAAGAGCTGTGGGGAAAGTATAATATGTCCATATCATAATAGAAAGGGGTTTCGGCTTTTGCTCTCAAACATTTTATTTGGGAAAGGTTTTTTTTTGGTATAAACTTTCTGTATTATTACAGAACAAACCTTACCATCCTAATACTTAATCAGAGCACATCCGTAGCCTCACAGTAATAAAATCAAACCCATCTAGATGTTAGATGTATACTCATTCCTTTAAAACAGAACTACAGTTCTGAGCATGCTTACTTGCAAGTCAGTTCCACTGAAACTAGTGGGACGTGCTGCCATGTAAATGTAGATTGAATTGGGCTGTAATCCTAATTACTATGAAGCCTAGGGCTTGCCGATCAGAAGGTCGGCGGTTCGAATCCCCGCAATGGGGTGAGCTCCCGTTGTTCGGTCCCACCTCCTGCCAACCTAGCAGTTTGAAAGCACATCAAAGTACAAGTAGATAAATAGGTACCGCTCCAGCGGGAAGGTAAACGGCGTTTCCGTGCGCTGCTCTGATTTGCCAGAAGCGACTTAGTCATGCTGGCCACATGACGCCGTATACCAGCTCCCTCAGCCAGTAAAGCGAGATGAGTGCCGCAACCCCAGAGTCATCTGCGACTGGACCTAACGGTCAGGGGTCCCTTTACCTTTAGGTTCCACTGAATTCAGAGGAGAAATGGGATCAATAGGACCTTACAGCTGTTAAATTATTTTCTGGGTGTCTAACAATCCTTGTGTGGTTTTCTGTGCAAAAATGGGAGGATGCCTTTTAAAATACATTATTTCTTCTAAAGTAGCTTGGCAACTGAAGAATTATCAAGACACTCTGTTGGTTCACTACCCTTTTACATTACATTCATAGCATTATAAAGTTAATTGAACTTCCTAGTATTATAAAGTTCAAATCATGATGACCGCCATTCAGCAAAGAAACGGAAGGTTTTCGTACAGTGTGAAGACTACAAATAAGTGGTTAGATTCTACAGCCAAATGTTGTACCTAGGCTTACAGAGACGCTACAGTGATGTGTTATAAATGTCAAAAATGTTAAGCGCAAGAGAAATTGGAAAAGACTAATAAGACTCTGTGGAAAGGCTTTATTGTATTAAAATAAATAAACAAAGTTTACAAAAAAAAAAGCATTTGAATCTTCAGTTTTAAAAAAATGAACATTGAGTATGGGTTGTTTTTACACAAGCATGGATTCTACAAAAAAAGCCTGAAAATACATTACATGAGGCCACATGTAAGGGAACAATGGGCAAATCTCCATCCTGGCAATTACAGGAAGAGAGGCAATCTGGCAACTCCACACACATCATTCTAAGATCCTGTGAGGAAAAGCTGGAAACTGGGAAAGCCAAAACCCCTCAGATGTAATTGCCCTCACTTAAGTTTTTCTTTGCCCAGACTGGCATACTTTTAATAATGGGTAAGGGAGATTAGCAGACTTGGATGTTCTGCGCAAGACACCATTTCAGAGCCTAGCTTGTTGTGAGGATAAAAGGCTGCTCTGAGCTTCACAGAGGAAGGGATTATACAAGTAGAAAGTTACAAAAACTCAACACTTTCTAAGCTGAACCCTTGCGATAGGCAATGGGTCCAAATACTTCGTTTTAGGAGTGTGCTAGCATAGGGCACCCCATTGCCCAATCCTTGGAACAGCTGCTCCAATTAAGGCAGGGGTTGCTGTGGCCCTGCAGTTGCTGGGGCTGTAACTCCTATCACCCCTGACAAAAGATTATGCTGTCTCAGTTGGAATCCAGCCGGTTCTGGATTGCCACAGGTCCTTCATCTCTGGTTTAAAATCCAACCTGCCAAGGGTTTCAGGATGGCTTGTGTAGGCTGACTAATAATAAAAATAAAAGTTCTTATATACTGCCCTATGTCCTGAAGCAAACCAGGGCAGTGCACAACGTAATAAAAATTGCATGCATGCATTTATGTTTAGTACAATCGGCTGCGTGCACACAAACTATCTAAAGCGCACGACTTCCCACAAGGAATCCTGGGAACTGCAGTTCACACTCGAGAGTTCTACCTCCCACCACTCTTGAACTACAGTTCCCAGGATTCCCTCGAGAGAAACCGCGTACTCTAATCGCGCGGCGTGCAGGCAGCCGCTGCGGCGGGCGACACCTAGGGGCGGAGACGAGTAACGCCGCCACATCTGCAGGCGGACGGCCGTTGCTTCCCCGCCGCCCTTTGCTAACCTTTGGCGAAGGTCGGGTCCGAAAAAAAAAAAAAAAAAAAAAGCGGCGCATGCGCTGTAATTGACCGGCCTCCAGCGGGGAGCGAAGGCAGGCGAGGCTAAGCGGGCCGTTGCTTGACAGCCACGCAGCCCAAGCCTCATTGCTCCTCTCTTCCCCCGCCCACGGCTACCAACGGTCACTTTGAAAGACAGAAACGAAGCGCCATGTGGGGGTGGGGGGGAGAGAGAAAGGCTCGCTTCAGAGAAGCCCATAGCAAAGATTCGGCCAACCAAATCCCCGCTTTCCCTTCTCGTCACTTCCGGCACAGAACTTCCGCTTCCGGGTGTGAAGCCTAGCCGAGGTTTGCCGAAGCGGGTCTCGGTTCCTTCCTTCCCTCCCTTCCTTTTTTCTTCCTTTCTTCCCTGAGAGTCCGGTCCGTCGCCGCTGCCATGTCGCCCAGTGCTGAGGTCGGCCGCGCAAACGACTCGTCACGGTGAGAGGGGAAAGAGCTCTTACTCCGCCTCCTTTCCTCCGCCCTCCCCCCCACCTCACCCGCTCCTCTTTCCTCTCGCGCGATCGGCTTGCGGTCGGTGGGCGTGGCCCGGGCAGCTGTTGGCGTGGCTCCTCCCCCCTCGCTCGCCGGTTACCTTGTCAGTCAGCGCAAGGAGGGAGGGAGGGAAGGAGAGCGGTGGGAGGGAGAGTTGCACGCTCCCAGGAACGGCGTGGCGGACCTGTGGAACTCACTGTCACATCATACGTGTGATGGCTTTAAAACATGGGCAGAGAAGCTGTGGCCCTGCAGATGGTGTCGCGCTACAGCTCCTCAGCAGCCGTGACCGTTGGGCGGGCTGGCTGGGGCTGGCGGGAATTGGAGGCTGATGAGGGCCGCAGGTTTCTCACTTCTGCAGCTAAAAGCATACTTCGAATGTCACACGGTTGATAGGGATTTTTTGGAGGTCAGACGAGAGTCACAAAGGTGAAGAAGGTGTGTGGTCCTCTGAAAGGAGGGGGAGGACATAAACGGCATTGCTTTGCATTGTAATTTTTGGTGGCTTAAATTGAGCCACCATGTTCAGAGGCAGTGTATCTGAATACCATGTGACTGTGGCGATGCACCCAGGTGGAGGAAGGGCTATTATTTTCAGGTCCTGCTTGTGCAAACCACCACCACCCCCCGGCCATATCTGGTTGGCCAGTCTGGATTCTAGGCTAGATAAGAATTTTGGACTGATCTTGAAGTACCTCTTATATAGGGGTAGTTGGGTCCCTGAGGAAAATCTCATGTTTAAAATAAGATATGAGTCTAATACCCCTGCCCGTATGGGCCAGTCTTGACAGACTCTAGGGTTGTGCGCTCATCTCACTCTAGAGGCCGGGAGCCAGCGCTGTCCGCAGACACTTCCGGGTCACGTGCCCAGCGTGACGAAGCTGCTCTGGCGAACCGGCACCAGAGCAGTACACGGAAACGCCGTTTACCTTTCCGCTATAAAGCGGTACCTATTTATCTACTTGCACTTAAGGGTGCTTTCGAACTGCTAGGTGGGCAGGAGCTGGGACCGAACGGTGAGAGCTCACCGCGCCGCGGGGATTCGAACCGCCGACCATGCGATTGGCAAGTCCTAGGCGCTGAGGTTTTACCCACAGCGCCACCCGCATCCCTAATACAGTGGTACCTCACGTTAAGTACTTAATTCATTCCGGAGGTCCGTTCTTAACCTGAAACTGTTCTTAACCTGAAGCTCCACTTTAGCTAATGGGGCCTTCTGCTGCTGCTGCTGCTGCCGCACCACCAGAGCACGATTTCTGCTCTCATCCTGAAGAAAGTTCTTAAGCTGAAGTACTATTTCTGGGTTAGCAGAGTCTGTAACCTGAAGCGTATGTAACCCAAAGTACCACTGTAATATAGGACTCATAACAAGTAAAATGTCAGCTCAGCTGTCATGCCGATGTAGTTGCTGGGCCCTTTCTCTGGTGGTCTGTAGTTTTATTTGTTTACTGCTGATTTGAAAGGGGAGGGGGTGGTTGGAAGTAGTAAGTGAAGCTGAAAAACGTGAATGGAATCAAAACAGGAATGGTCCATGCTTCTGTATTTGAGATAGGGAATACAGAAGCATGGACCATTCCTGTTTTGATTCCATTCACGTTTTTCAGTAGTGTGCATGTGTTTCAGTAGTGTGCATGTGTTGCTCACAGTTGATGGAGTTGTGCATCTGTTTTGCTATTTATGTACCCCAAGTTAATTTCAACTCCCAAGTGTGTGTTCTTTGATTGCCCTTGTGTGGACTCTGGGAATCACAATTTATTGAAAAGATTCATGAACCGCGCACAAATGGGCAGTGGCACAACAGTTGTGGCAAAATGCTGTACGGTACTGACAATCTTTTAAATCAACTATACTGGATCCAGAACTGCAATGGGAGTAATACCAGTAATAACACTTCAAAAATAACTGTCATATCAAAACATTATTAAGACATCCCCAGAAAGGGATACAAAATGGGATGATACATGTAGCTGAACCAACTTCCTATTGCTATTTGAAGAAGAAGGTACATAGGTCAGACCTGAACCAGAAAAATGGAAAAAATAATTAATTTTAAACCGTAATGGCTACAAAAGGTATTGGAGCTCCATCATGGACTTGCTCTGCCAGCAGAGGCATTCTAACAGTTGTGACATACCACTGTCACTTTAGTATTTTTTATTTTATTCATTCAATTGCAAAAATGTTACAGGAACAGGCAATTCTCGTAAGTTCAGCTTGGGTAATGTAATCTTCAAACATTAAGACTGTTCTGAGATCTGAAGTACGTGCTTGTAATATAGAAGCATAATGGGAGTAGGGAATGTGGTTTGATGCCTATTCCTGGATTTCAAAGTTATTTGCAGAAGATAAAATAAAAGGCATCTTTCTTTTAAATTAGATTGTTGAGAGGAATAAAAGTGGAGTGAAGAGATAAAGATTGGGGGTACAAGCATACATCGTTTATTGCTCTTCACATATATTGCTCCTTATGAGACTGGGTGCAATTGCAAGCAGCCCAGCCACATGGGGAAAGGAAGCCCCTTGCTGCCCCTCTTTTGGCCATGGGAGTGGAACTGGCTAGGGTTTCCCCCCTCCAACTCCTGCACCCAGAGGGTGTCTGATTTAATAGACTGCAGTATAGTGTAATAATAATAATAATAAATTTTTATTTGTACCCCGCCCTCCCTGGCCAAAGCTGGGCTCAGAGCGGCTAACAACAAGTAAAAATAGCACAGTCTACATAAAATCACACAGTCAATTAATTAAAATATATTCTTAAATCAATTCAGAATCAAATTAATGCCAACCATTGAGTTAGAGTTCTATGAGGATTACAGAAGGAGAGAAGGGGTCAGACTGTGCCTTGGCCAAAGGCCTGGCGGAACAGCTCCATCTTGCAGGCCCTGTGGAAAGATGTCAAGTCCCGCAGGGCCCTAGTCTCTTGTGACAGAGCGTTCCACCAGATCAGGGCCATGGCCAAAAAAGCCCTGGCTCTGGTCGAGGCCAGCCTAACCTCCCTGTGGCCCAGGATCTCCAATATGTTTTTATTTGAAGACCATAAGGTCCTCCGTGGGACATACCAGGAGAGACGGTCCCATAGGTAAAATATAACTTTTATATGCATGGGGGAACCAAAAAAGTAGTGACTTTACTGCAAAAAATTGCTTTACTGTAAGGGTCTAGAACTGAACCAACAATATATTCTCTGAGGTATACTTGTAGTTTTTGTGGGAAAGAACAGCTCAGTTCTGGGATTGAAAACAAATTCCTGTCCTGAGCATGTAACCAGAGGTACCCTGTTTCTTAATTCTAGGAATATTTCTCCCCTCGGCTATATTTTTACACCTGGTTTCAGTTGGTGGATCTTGAGGTTCTAATAAAAACAACAGCAAAAAGAAAATAGATCCTGCAGCAGCAGACAGAAAGACCCAGAAGCTAACTATGAAGACTCAGGTAAAATAACTGAGTAATGGAGGTGGTGGCCATTTGTGTACATGATCTTGCATGCTATATAGACAAACCTGGATTCCTTTGAAATCCGGGTTAACTAGGAGATTGTAAGGTACACCTGACAATGTCTATGGTGTAGTGGAGCATTCACACAAATGGTCACAATGTTAAACACAACCACCCCATCATAGAATTGTGGAGTTGGAAGGGACCCCAGGGGTCATGTAGTCCAACCCCCTGCAATGTAGGAATCTCAGCTAAAGCATCCATGACAAATGGTTGTCCAACCTCTGCTTCAAAGCCTCCAAGGAAGGAGAATCCACCACCTCCCAAGGGTCCATTCCACTGTCAAAACAGCTCTTCCTGTCAGAAAGTTATTCCTGATGTTTAGTCAGGATCGTACCCTTCCTCAAGCAACTTGGCAGAGTGGCAGGGCCTTGTTTCTGAAGCCAGTCCAAACTTCAGATAATATCTGAAGAGCAATTGCTAAGAGGGTTCTTTGCCCCAGTTCCAAGTTTGGGAGTAGGGCAAGAGCTTGCCAGGGGTGGGGGAGCAAGGGGCCAAATGAGGCTCTAGGATTCTCTCTAGGCTACAGTAAAATAGGCTTTAACTCACTGTTAAACATTGAGACATACTGATAGACAATCATGAGATTATGAGCGTATACTTGCCTTGTACTCAGATCTTAGTTTATATCAGTTTTTTAAAAGAGACAATATGATTTTAAAAGAAAACTTAATTAGATTTCAGTAAAATTCTGATTTTCTTGATTTTTTCAAAATAATTTTTATCTGCATTGTTTTGAGCCTGTTACTATGGTAACATGGTTGCTAAAGCATAAAGCATTAGACCTGGTTGCTTACTCCCAAATGGCACGGCTGCTTCTTGCTTTGAACAGCGTTCTTGTCAGAGGAATAGGCTAATGCAAAGCACTAAACATGTTTTGGAAAACAAATATAAAAGATCTTGCTAGAGATCTATACAGGCAGGATGTGCAGAATCTTGCGGCCTTCAGTGGTCAACATTTGAAACTGTTATCTTTAATTGTCTACTTACACATCTATGAAAACGAATAAAAATTACTTACAAAAAAAACCCAACAACATATCGAAGCCCTGCACACATTTGGAACATTTTGCTCTTGCTGGTAATTGAAGCAAGCTCTAGCTAACTAAATTAAGACTGATAGCAGCCTTAGTTAAATAAATACAACTCTTGTTTAGTGCTTTGATTTTGTCAGCCAACTGCTAGCAGCACAGAAAGGTTAAGGCAGTGCACTTGCTGAATGAGACTTTCTTCTGAGTAAACATGCTTAGGATTACATCACCAATAGCTCAATCCTGTGCATGTCTACATGGAAGTAAGTCCTGCTGTTTTCAGTACGGCATCCTCCTTTGTCAGATTGCAGCCAATGTGTTTCTTTAAAGCTGATTGTTTTTCTTTTAATTATCCTGTACTGTAGTTGCAGGTGTTCAGAAGAGATTTAAACAGATTATTCATAGATACTAGTTGATCAATCAGTTCATCTGTCAATGGGTAAAAACAGTATTTCTGAAGCCAGGGACATTCTTCCTGTGTTTTTAGATTATGCACATATATACCATAGTAAGCATCCTCCTTAGTCATTTATCTTTCATTGGAAATAAGAATGCTTCATTTAAGATGCTGCAGTTTTTAAGGACTTGTACTAAGAAATTGTGTATATCTGCTGCCCGATAAATGGGAGTTCCTTTATAGTCAGTGTAAAAGTTTTAAAATTGATTTATCTGGCTAAGTAATAGACTAAATGTTGTAGCTATAATTTTGACACAAGGAGTAGGGCAAAGTCTTGGTCTCATTTTTTGTTGTGTGTGTACAAACCTTGACATCTCTTTTTGGTGGGGGTTTTTAAATTGTGAATCAGTTTGGCAGCCTGGAATGTTACAGTGGCAATTCTTGGTTTGTTGGTATGCTCAGATTTAAAACAGCAACAATAATTATCTTAAGATAATTCTAAATTTATCACACACTTTCACTCTGTTGTTCCCCAGGAACCTGTACTGAGTTTCTGAACTTGGAGGTAACATATTGATTTCTTGACTAAGAGCCATTGATGGCCTGCTATTCCAAGAATTCTTTCAGTTCTCTTTTAAAGCCCTCTATAACAGGCATGTCCAACGATCCAATATAAAAACTGGCAGTGATCTACCACCCAGGGATGGGTGGGCGCACGCTGCTGGCTGCTTCTCCTGAAGGGACAGGAATGGGAGCAGGGTGGGCGGGTGGTTGCTGGCTGCTTCCCCAGAGGGGGCAGGGATTGGTGCAGGGTGGGCGGGCGATGCCGATCCTGCCTTCTCCCCCTGCCTCCCTCCACCCCTGCGCAGGCGATGCTGTTGCTGGTCCTGATCCCGCCTTCCCTCATCAGAAACCCGGCTCCTTCATGCCCCAAAGCCGTTGTCTTTATGGCTATTGAGGAGCGTGCTGTGCTCTGGCTGCCTTGGGCCGGCGATCGACCCAGATCAACCTTGTGATCGACTGATCGTTCAGGATCAACGGTTTGGACATAGAGGCTCTATCTATAAGAACGTAATAAATCACAAAACGCTGATTTTTTAATTGGAGGTTTTGGGGTGCCCAATCTTTTGCATGGCATCTGAATTCCCAGTTATGTCTGTGCCCTCTGCTGCTAGATTATGCATGAAAAACAATGCATTCTGCTTCAGAATTTGGATTTCTGACTCCATCAGATCATGATTATTTATTTAATATGTATACCGCCCTATAACTGTAGATCTCAGTGTGGTTCACATCATAAAAGTACACCATAAAAGAACCACAAAACACATAATAAAAACAAAAAAGAGATAACCCAATAATCTCTCCTTCCACAACACATTTTAAAAGGGCATTAGCTGTCAATCAGCCAAAGGCCTGGTTAAAGAGGAATGTTTTCACCTGGTGCCTAAAAGTGTATAATGAAGGCACCAGTCAAATCTCTCTGGGAAGAGCATTCTGCAAGTGGAGAACATTCCTTCCTTTGCAGAAAAGGCCCATTCTTGTGTTGCCACCCTTTGAACCTCTCGTGGAGGAGGCACATGAAGAAGGGCCTCAGAAGATGATCTTGGGGTCTGGATAGGTTCATATGGAGAGAGGTGGTCCTTGAGGTATCGCGGTCCTGAGCCGTTTAAAGTAGTTAAAAAACATAACACCTCAGTAAAAGTTGATTGCATTAGAAGTTATATTCCAAAGGCATGTCTGAAATCAAAGTTTTTAAAATATGCCTAAAAGAAAGCAGGGATGACTCCTGCTGAACTTCTGCTGGCAAGCAGTTCCACAAGGCAGGGCTTGCCTCACTAAAGGGTTGGCTCCCGAGAAAGACTACCCAAACCTCAGGGGCATGGGAGATTCCCAAAAGTGCCCAATCAGAAGTTGTCAGTGATCAAGGCTGTAGCAGCATGAGGAATCAAGCAGTCTTTCAGATACTACATTTATTTCTCACTTTTCCCCTAAGTGGTGTATGTGGTTCCCCAATTCCAGTTTCATTCTCACAGAAACACTGTTTGCATTATGTTCAGCCGAGAGACAGTAACTGGCCCACAGCAAGATACAGAGCTTCATGGCTAAAAGGGGATTTCAACCCTGTTCTCCCAAGTCCTCCAACACTCTTAACCACTACAGTATTCTGGCTCTCAAATCCAGGGCTCCCTTGGGAATGTGGAACTAGTTGTGTTGTTTTTTTGGCTCTTTCCCAGTGATAGGAAATGTAAGATATGTTGAATAATAGCTAGATCAGTGGTAGTAATTTTAACAATTTATTGGTTAATATTTTTTTTAAAAAAATGTTGTGGTTACTTCATTCTGGCATCACAATATTTTTAAAAACGGCAACATAGACAGCTCTGTAATGCAAGCTCATCTTAAATAAATTATAGCACTTTGAAGTTGTGCTTATGGTCAGAATGCCAGAATTATTATTTTTAAAAAAAAAAAATCATATTGAGTATTGTTACAAAATAAAATAAAGTACACTGTGCTTTAAAGGGTATTAGATTTGTTCCAAACATGAAGGTTTTTTCGGAAAAGCAACAGGCAGTGCTGTTGAAAATTTATTTGTGACGCCTCCAGGAAAATTAGGTCATATGATGTAATTATAAGACCAGAAAAAAATAAATCTCAAGCTTCATTGTTAAGCATGCTAACAGGATTTATTTCTGAGTAAACATGGTTAAGATCAGGCTACAAGTTGTTTAACAGATATTACTCTTTGTTACTTTAGTAATTGATTGTATTTATTATCTAAGGTGGTTGCATAAGAGTGAGAAAGCAACTTCAGAAATCCCTGCTATTCCCCAGAGGTGTGTCCACACCAGCCAATTTTTCGGTGATCTGTTCTCATTTAATCCGTTTTTTCTGCAGACTGAACCAAATGCTGTATTCTGTCTGTGTTTGAATTAATGAAAAGCCATTGTTCCAAGACACTGAATGGAAGCAAATAACCTCTCTATATATGTGCTTTGTTTTTGAATTTATAAAACATGAAAACGTATACCACATAATATTGGAGTCAGCCTGCGTGCTGTCTTTTGCAGTAGAAATGCCACTGTGGAGAAGCATTTCAGAGTTTTGTCTCATTTTGTAGTTCTATTCCCACCTCCTCAACCTGTGTTGGAGTTCTGTTTAGGTTTTCTTTTTTAAAACAGTCTTGACTTTCCCCCGCTTTCCTCTTCGGCAGTCTTCACAAAGTGATATACTGTATATTCTCTTCTCATTGTTTTGTTGTTTTCTGCGTTTTGTACGTGGATGTTACCTGGAACATCTTTTTCTTTTCATTGTCTCCCCTTTAACATTTTTTTGCACACTCCCATTACTGTACTGTTGCACTTCTGGGGGTGTTCAAGTATCGGCACCGTTACAATAAACCCAAATACCATACTTCCCCCCCCCCCA
The DNA here is from genome assembly GCF_965112155.1 of Podarcis liolepis. Lineage (NCBI taxonomy): Eukaryota > Metazoa > Chordata > Lepidosauria > Squamata > Lacertidae > Podarcis > Podarcis liolepis. The sequence goes on along the minus strand of NC_139561.1, from coordinate 72,625,339 downwards.
TCCCAAGCTAGAAAAACCTGCAGCTCTATTCATTGGGCTTAAAAGGTACAATGGGCAAATCTCAGAGATGTGAAGGAACAAGGAGTATGGCCTCTTCTTGGGTTGCTTCAGAGTTGTAGAATGAGTACTAATTAATTTTTTCTATGATTTTGATTAGCTTTCTTTTATACATGTATTTTTAATTGGTTTGTTAACTATTGCATGAATGTATTTATTGAAAGACAAGCTAGGAGTATTAGAAAGAAGGAAATAAATACTAAATGGGAAAACAAAACATTATAATAGTGAAGGTCTCCTGGGGTAGCTGTGCTTCAAAACGGGGGCAATTAAGAGATACATGAATTTTCATTGGCTGTATTTTAAATAGTTTTATATTCTCACCATCTCCCAATTTATGCAGTGCTTCTCATACTGTTTTTTGAAGTGCTTTTCATTCATTTATTATTTGAATGACTCTTCTCCCACTTTTCAACGCCAAAGTGTACTTGAGGCCGCTCCCAATAAAAAGACACCTGCAAATCAATTTTTAAAACCCAGTTAAAAAGCAATAAAATGATGCAGGTCTATAAAAATCAATACAAATCAATAAAATGCAAAATGTTAAAATACAAATCATGAATAAACAGTTAAAATCCGGCTGTTAAAACATCAAAGAAGGCTAATAAAGAGCATGCTTACTTGAATTTTGTTATTTCTCATCTATCCAGCCAAAGGGTTCAGGGATGATAATGATGCTATTAAAAAAAAGTCACTTCCCTAAATGCCAGTGGCATTCATATAGCGCCCCACTCCTAATCAATCTCATTTTTCATTGCAGAATCCAGCGGCGTCTCCATCATGGTGTTTCCCAGATTGGCATTGTTCAGTAATACATGTCAGAAAGACGAGGGATGAGTGATTGGGGTGGGGTTTCAGTGGAAGCAGGATAAGCCATATACTAAATATACTACAGCTGTGGTGGCTGGGACCTTAAATGGCTCTTTGGGGAGGCGAAAACAGAAGTTGATGCAGAATTCCTGAGTGCCTAATTCATGGACATGATGGAGTGGCTATCCAGGACAGCTGACTCAGAAGTGAGTCTGCAAAGACCACCTGGCATGTGAAGGTTGTGCTAAGACAAGCTGCTTTTCTGCAGTTGAGGAGAAGAGAGTCCCTGCCCGGGGAAGGGAAAGGAAGATTCCCTGAACATGCTCTGTAAATTTGGCTGGACTCTGACAGTAAGAGGAGGGCACTAGGAATCAAAGATATGTTTTAGTACTGACATATGCTTACTTTTTGGAATGTAAGTAAATTTACCTGTTGCAGTGATGCAGTATCCCAAGGAGTGGAGACAGGTACAAGTCCCTAACACATTGTCCTAAACCAAAATAGACATACTGCCATTCTGTTTTAGCTTTATTTGAGAATGGTGCTATACTTTTTGCCCCAGTGTGTCAGTTTTCTACACATTTGAGAAAGAGGCTTGTTTCCTGAATGCAAGGATTTTTTATTTTAAATGGGGCAATCATCTTAAGTGGCATAAACCGGGGACGACTCTACCATGTGGTTTTTCAAAGGTTGGCTCCAGTTCATTCCCTGGGTGCAAGAGACCACCTTGGTTGCAAGTCCTGGGGAACATGCTTCCTGGCTTGCATGTCTTTTCCACCTGGCCTAGGAAGGCAGGGCAGGGGTTCTGTTGCTGTTACTGTTGCCTTAATTGTTTTAAACTGCTTTTTAACTTCTGTGTTTTTAAATTGGGGGGTTTTGTTGTTTTTTAAAATTAAGGGACCTAAGATGTGCCTGGGAAGAGAGGAGCTGGGGAGAGCAGGGATGACTCCAATTGATGTGGTTCTGTGCAAGGGGAGGTATTGTGTGCTGGTGGGGCGCACGGCATGCGGACAGTTAGCAACTGTTCTGTGTACCAGCCTTCTTCCAACCTGAGGAGTTGTGGTCGTCCTTTCAGCCAGCCCTCAGATGTGCTTGGATGGTTGTTTCCAGGGGGTGATGCTGGAGGAGTGCTCTTTAGCCTTGTGGAGCCTTCAATCTGGGATTCGATTTTATCCCCTATGCTGTTTTAACATCTACATGAAACTACTGAGTGGGGTTATCCAGAGTTTTGGAGTATGTTGTAAGAAATTTGCTGATGACACACAGTTCTACTTCTCCTTTACATCGGCAGGTGTGGCTGTGGATGTGCTGGACCATTGTTTTGCCCTGGTAATGGACTGGATGAGAGCCAACAAACTGAATCTCAATCCAGACACTGTTAGTGGGTGCTTCCCTAGAATGGTTGGGTGGGAGGTGGCCTGCTCTTGATGGCGTTACACTCCCTCTGAAGGAGTGGATATATAGTTTGGGGGTACTGCTAGATCCTTTGCTGTCACTTGAGTTCCTTATATCAGCTTTAGTTGGTGGTTCAGCCACACCCCTTATTTGGACAGGGATAGCCTAACTTCCGTCATCTATGCTCTGGTATACATAGGGAATAACTGTCTGAAGATGGTTCAAAAACTTCAGCTGGTACAGAATTTGGTGGCCAGGTTGCTAACCAGGGCAAGGTGATTTGAGCATATTACACTGATCCTGGCCCAACTGCACTGGCTGCTAATTAGTTTTGTGTTCTCATTTTTTATTTTTTGTTGTGAACCGCCCTGTGATCTTCAGATGAAGGGGGTATACAAAATTTATTAACAATAAATAAATGCAAACATAAATAAATACATAAATTCACCAAAATATTCAGGGTTATATGTAAAAGAGGTTTTTGTGTAAACCAATTTTATGTAAATCACTTCTGATGATTAAGGTTCTGATGATTGAGTGGTATATAAATCCTGTTCAATAAATAGTAAAGGGAAGATTAGAATGGTGGTGGTTTTCTTTTCTTTGTTTTCCTTGCAAACCATGTTTTTTGCTGCTGCAGATGGAATGGAACAGTGAATTTCTTACTGGCGATTGTTTTGGTTAGCCCTAGTTTTTACCTCACTCCCCCCCCCCCCACTTTTTATGTTATGCTTTTGTCATTTCCAGTCTTACAAGTAGATTCTTTTCTTTAAAAGGCATCAGTTTTGTTTCTTAGTCAGTGAGAGGGTGTTTTTTAACATCTTAAACTTTACTATAGTACACCACAGAAGCTGGATTGTTTTTGAAATCTCTTTCACATACCAGCCAGTTGCTTGAGCAGACTGCAGCCATGAATGCATACCATCTGACATTTCACAAACAAAACTGGGGGTGCCCTTATCTATTCATAATGCCTCAATTCTGACACAAAGGATTATTCCCAAGTACATACTCTGCTTAAATATTACTCATTGTGGATGGCTCCTTCTTGATTGCTGTATTAATTTACCTTGCAATAACTTCATGCTAAGAGCATTAAAAAAAGAAGTTTCCCCAAAACCTACTGACATCTCCCTCTTACGCATTGGTGGCACCACTTTGACAATACAGTGGTACCTCGGGTTAAGAACTTAATTCGTTCTGGAGGTCCATTCTTAACCTGAAACTGTTCTTAACCTGAGGTACCACTTTAGCTAATGGGGCCTCCCGCTACCACCGCCACGCAATTTCTGTTCTCATCCTGAAGCAAAGTTCTCAACTCGAGGTACTGTTTCTGGGTTAGCGGAGTCTGTAACCTGAAGCGTCTGTAACCCGAGGTACCACTGTATAAGGAGCCATGCTTGGAGAATTTGCTGTTAGTATACTTAGGAACACAGGAAATTTCCTTATTTTGAGTCTTACCATTGGTCTATCTAGATTAGTATTGCCTACTGCACGGACTGGCAGTGGCTTTCCAACATTTTAAATAAGGAAAAATCTCTCTCAGCCCTACATGCAATGCCAAGGATTTAATATGGCATGCAAGGCAGATGGTCTAGAACTGAGTTGTGGCTCTTCCCCTCTACTTTCCACTGGTTAAACTCTGCCTCTCTAGATGCTGTCGTGTTCCAACTTCTGTCAGCCCCAGGCAGCATAGCCAATGGTCAGGGATGATGGGAGTCGAAGTGCAGGAATATCTGAATAGCCATAGACTCCTACTTTACAGGATATGAAAGGCTGTCTGGAAAAAGAAGTCTAAACACTCAGCAATTTGCACATACATCCGTGTACCTGAAATTGTACTAAATTGTGTACAATGGTACTAAATTGTGGTCACACTAAACAAGTAAGAAGCATCTTTATTGGTCAGAAACTAGGGGAAGGGAAACCACAACAACTCCCGTTATAAGAAGACTGGGGAAGACGTATATGGCACAGAACGTTAATTTTTAAAACAATGTATACTGTAATAGGAAATTTTGGAAAGGATCTCTTAAGGCAAAAACCCAATGCTCTTTGAATTGTAGTATATATTTATTAGGTATTGGAACCAAAAAACACTATCAGAGTCTTGGAAGTTAACGAAACAAACAGCGTGGAAACAGAACCAGTGTGATTTATATTCAAAAACATAGCTAAATGTTATATATTTTATTATCTAGTTTGTTAATGTTTTTGTCTTTTTCATTTCTTTAAAAGGAACATTATCCCATCCTAGATTATAGTGCTAAGCACACTCGTATGACAGTCAGTTCTATTACAGATGGAGGGATCTGCTCAATGTCATTTCTAAAAGAAATCGTTGAAGCCTAAGGGAAGAAGAGACAGATACCCAAAGTAGTCACTGTCCTTGATATATTGAGGAGACGTGTGTTTTTGATTATTTTCAAAAGCAAAAGGCAAACCTCATTCCTTTTTTTAAAAAAAGAACTTTGTACCATACAGGCTTTTAATAAAATTGATAGACTGTTCATTCTTCAAATTAATTTAAAATACCCACATCTGTTTTCCTTAATAAATGGACCTTGGATTATGACAAATAGTTATATCATATTCACTTAACTGATTTTAGCACAGATTGACACAGAATGTGAGGTTGGTCTCATCTTTGAATGTTTATTAATGGCAATAAGAAGCGTAAGTGTTGAGTCATGGTATCTTTCTATAGAAGCACAAAAAATTGCATCTTTTGTTTGATAACCACCTTTTGAGTCAATGAGTCTCAAGACAGAGTTAAAGGAAATGAAGCGAAATGCAGTCGATAATGCGTTTGTAATTTGTTGCGTTCTTTCTGTACAGCTTCTGGGGAAGCTCGTTCAACCAGAGGTTGGTTAATGAAGCTTGCTTTTTTGCTCTGCACAGTTTCACATGCATCTGCTTGTAGTTGCTGTGCGGGTTTAGCATTTAAGTAATTTGAAGATCTAAGAAAACAATTGGCATGGGCATTAAACGTTGCTAAGCAATAGGAAATGACACTTTGTAGCAAGGGAAATTTATACAACGTTGTTGGGTTTGGAAAACGGTGGCACATGCTTCATTAAAGCTGCCATTTAAAGAGAGAAAGTTGTTGAAAAGCGGCAAATCTGGAGAACGAGGCGTTTGGATTCTTTGATTTTTCTGGGTTTCTGTGGGATGGAACCGACCACGCCACAAAGCTGTGGTATCAAAATTACTATTTTGATCAAAGGGAGATCATTGTTCTTATTTGCCGTTCTCGGTTTAAAACTCTTTTCTCTTGACGGATAAATCTAGTGGGGTGAGGGCTGTGGGGGCTGTACAAGAAAACAAAAAATAACCCAAATACTGCATCAGGGAAATGGGATTTCTGTCTGCTGCATAGAATATGAAAATGAACTAAATGTGTGTAGTTTGTATGCTTTTATCTGTTTATAGTCCTGGTGATGTTTAAGAAGCTATGCAAGAGACTGAACTCCACCCCCTGGCCACCGGATAACCAACCCCCCCCCCAATACTTTGTATTGCCTAGATCAGCTTCCCCAACCTAGTGAGCTCCAGATATTGGGGACTACAACTTCTGTCTGTTCCAGCCAGCATGACCAGTTAGCAGAGATGGTGGGAATTGTAGTCCAAAACATTGGAGAGAGCCAGTTTGGAGAATGCTGGCCTAGACACTTTCAGACCCATTATTTCAGCTATAAAGTTTCATTTGATGCACTCTAATCTACGACATAATAAATGTGTTAGATGCCGCAATACTTTTTGCTGTTTTTGCTGTGTCAGATAAGGTGGCTACCCCTCTGGAAGTTGCAGTCATAAATTCTAGAAATGTGGCACTTTCTGCAAATGCAAAGCTGAGATTCTTGGGCCACAATGAATTCTGTAGCCAGAACCAAATCCCCTGCTACAATATTAGAATACACACACCTGTGGAGAACTGCCCTTAATAATTTCATCATAGTTTGTTTGGATTTATAAGGTATAAAAACTCCTCTGCCGAAGTGCCTACTTGCACATAAATGCCCAGTGACAATGCTGTTGTTTCTTTATTCTCCCTGGGATTATATTTAGTGTTTTGATCTGCCTTGAAGCATTTAATGTTTCAGTTTTGCCCTTACAACATCTCCTTACTAATTTCTTTAATGTTATAAGGTAGACCCCCCTTTTGCATTGTTCCAGGAGTGCGTTATGTTAGCCTTTTTCAAAAATTAAAAATAAAACATACGTTCAGAAAGACACATTTAGCCTTGTTATAGGCAGGAGTGCAGTTAAAACATGCAGTGAGGATTTGAGTGCAAATGATGCTGGTATTTAATATTTCTCAGATTACAGGCGTTTACCTTGTAGTTTGTATAAAATGATTTGTGTTTTACGGATGAAACTGTAGAGTTCGGTAGAGTAAAAATATTGAAAGCAATATTTCTAATCACTTAGTTTTGCATCATCTAGATTTGTTTTCAGAGCATTTCTATTATAATACAGAAAACAACACATATGAATAAATAACATTTTGGAATTCACGGTTTCAGTATATGACATATCTAATTCTAAGTAAATTTGTGTGTGGTCGAGATCTTTTCTTCATAGATTGAATTAGTTTCCTCATCACATAAGCAAAGCTGCAATCAGATACACAGCTCCCTAGTGGTAAGTAGACTGATACAGCTAAGTCTGCTTTAGGAAATTTAGAAAGATTAAAGGCCAAAGTTGCAAAAATGTTTTCCGTATAATATATATGCAGACATTTTGTAAAATAAATGCATGAAATTCTCCACGGAAGAGTTAACCTTTGAAAGCCAATTGTTGATAAACTATCTTACAAATGCTAATGCACACTGGACATTGTTGTTGATAAACAATCTTACAAATCCTAGTGCAGGCGCATATTGGCGATAAACCATCTTACAAATCCTCGTGCAGCCGCAGAAAGACAGAGTGAGAGCAGAGAGCAAAAAGGTAGTAACATTATGTTTAGCAGAATCATTTGCTGTTAAATTTTAACCTTTCCATGGAGAGCTTCAGTACCAAATGCAGTTTTTAGTTGCTGTTGGGTTTTATGTTATCTTCTGACCGTTTAGTTTAAGAAATTGTTGTTAGCCATCTGCCGGAGCCCTTCTCTCTGTGCCTTACCATCAAGCATATAGCCATTTGACTGAGGACCTTTTCTGTGGTGGCACCACAAATATTATTAGTCTTCTAGTAATGGAAATTGGTTGAATTTTTTCTCTCCTTCTGAGTTAAATGTAATTGTGGTTGGTATTGGTTTTATTCGTTTGTATTGGCTTTGGAATTTACTGTTGACTATATCCTTATGTGATCTTGTTGTCATGAATTTGTTGTATGACATCTAGAGAATTGGTGTGAGACACAGCACCATAACAAATATACACATGGGGGGGGGGAATTATGGATAAACTGTGGAATGCCGCAGGGAGGTTTTCTGCATGATCATCATTTTCCCCCCAGGCAAAAATATTTTTATTCTTCAAGGAATTTTATGCATTTTAGATCTGCTTATGACAAAGTGATTTGCTGGTTTATCTTAATGTTGTTGTGACTCTTTATTGTCATTTGCTTTGTTTTTAGATTATGTAGGATATTTTTCCTTGTTTGAAGAAGAGCAGTATAGTAATATTTTGCATAAATATTATATAAAACTATATAAAACTATATTGAACCAGTCCAGAAATTTTGATTCATCTTTACATTGTTTCTGTTTATCATTTGTGGCTCGAGAGGATACTTTTTCCTGTCCGTTTTATACTGAAGTATATGCAACCTGTGCATTTTTTAAGACAAATATTATTTTATGCTGCCTTTCAGGCCAAAATCCTATCAAGAGAGTCTTTAATAATTATAGAACTATGAAAACCATATAATATAAGTTCAGGTAGGTAGCTGTGTTGGTCTGACGCAATCAAAATAAATTTAAAAATTAAAAAATGGTCCAGTAGCTCCTTAGAGACCAACTAAGTTTGTTCTGGGTATAAGCTTTCGTGTGCATGCATACCCAGAACAAACTTAGTTGGTCTCTAAGGTGCTACTGCACCATTTTTTAATTTATTTCATATAACAAATTTGAAAACCACAAAACTACAAATGTCATGTTTATTATTTTTTTTTCATAAAGCTAACAGCAGTGCCTAATGTTGTTTAAAACACATTTCAGTCTGTGGTTATAATCTGGAAAGGGGAGCCCTCCTGATTTTGGATATGTATGTGCTGTTTTGACGTTGCACGGAGACATGGGCGTCAGGTATTGGGCTGCCCCAAAGTCTGGTATGTCCTTTGAAGAAGGATTTACTTAGGGAGCAATCCTATGCACAAGAAGCTGATGTAAAGCCAGCCGTTGTAAATTAAGTCGGCGTAAAGTTACGCCAGATCCAAACCCTGTTCAGCAATGGGGCTGCTGCTGCTCTGCCTAAGAGAAAACGAGCCTTTAAAATAGTGTTTCTCGCCAGGTCATATAAATGAGCTGAATGAGTTTAGGATCCAGCCTATGCCCTCCCTCTCTGGTCCCACTCCTGGAATGCCCCTTTGGGGATTTAGACTGGTCTTGGCTCAGCCAACTGAACCCCAGCTGAGCTGGCATGAGCAAGTTACACCAGGGTATCTTAGGCTAAGCCAGGGTTGGGGACTTCACGATGGCTGAGCCGGAGATCTGCTACATCCTAAACTGCTCATCTCAGTGGATCTTGCCATAGGATCACCCTCTTGGACTCCCCAAACTGTCCAGTGTGTTATTATAAAGGCCGTTTTGGGATTATATGATTATGTTCGTACAATATTTTTCACATCCCTTCAGAATGAAGTTACTACCTTGATTTTTTTTAATGCCTTTGGGAAGGGTTCAGCCCAAGGTTAGGGTAGGATAGCTATCTCTTTTTTATTAATTTTTTATTAGGTAATCCTTTCAACATAATATCTTTCCAAGGAAGCATTTTGTATAGGGACTATTCGGATAAATCGGCACAAGGTGCTCTTCTTTCCATTTGTTTTAATGTGTGAAATTTTCAACGAAAAATTAATTCTGAGTACATATTATAGGCCCGCCTGGATTATGCATACATTTGAGAAAGGCAGGTTAAAAATTATCATAAAAATAAATAAACGGGAAACAGAATCAAAGAGCCGCTGCAGAGGCAAAAAGGCTTTATCCTTAAATATTTTGTGGGACAAAAAGGTTTTAAAACACGCCCAAAGACTGCAAGAAAGGAGGCATGATGGATTTCCTCAAAGTTGTGTAGTCATGCCACCACCACTGAAAAGGCCCTGTTTTGAATGTTTGTTTGTTTGTTTACAAAAATTGCAAGATGTACTCTTTTGACTTTCAGCTGTTGGTGGCTTTCTAAATTGATAGATGTCTTTTCCTGTTATTGTTTGTGTTATTTGTGTTGTTATTCTTGGAAAATAATTAGAGCAACTAGGGAAAAAGTGGCAAATAAAACAAACAAACAAGAAATTAAGCAACTGGATCCATCTACTCCTGATTTCTCATTTCCCAGTGTTGTTCACCTGATGCCTCCAGGAAATCCGCTGGCAAGGCATGAAGACAATACCAACTTGCCCCAAACTGATTCTCAGTGGTATATTTGTTAAGAGCCATTGATAGACTTTTGTCTAACCCCCTACTTTATGGCCATCTATACTAGTGGCATTTACCTGTTTGTGCAGCTGTGACTATAACTTTTGTCCTGGTTTTGCGTTGGTGATATGTTCTTGCGCATGTGTGTGTGTGACGGTTATGTAAGTGCTCTACATTAAAGCAGGTTAGATTGTATCGTAGCGTTCACTAACAACATGGCCTGGACTTTTATCATTTTAATGTAACTCTGGTAATCCTGAAGTATTTCTGCAAGTGCCCCACACGTGGCTCTTCTGAAGTACTGGAAATGCTGTCTTTTGTGCAGGCTATGTTGCAAGGGAAATGTTGTGGAAATGTGCCACGTGCCGCGGTGTGCACACATACACAAGTCTCTGCTATCTTGCCCTATCTATTGTACCTTGGGGCTTAATGGTAAATCTTTGCTGTTTCCCCTACGTGAATGTGGTGTCTCTTTGTTTTGGGCAAGCCCACCTGTTTTGTTTTGTTTTTAAAACTGTCACATTAGATATGAGTGTAGTCTCTGATAGCCTAGATGATAAGCACTTCCAAAAGTACATAAAGCTATGGCCATTTTTGTTCCAGACTTTGAAGACAGCAGAGGAAGACACACATTCTGCCCACTGGAGCATTTTGAAAAGACATCCATGGAAGAGGTACAAGATTTAACGGAACAGCCTGTGAGTATATAAGAGAAACTGCAATAGCTATAGACAAACCTATTTGTGTTTCACGTGAATGAGTGAGTCTTCTGAAGTGCGATACATTGATTGTGTGTCCTATTTGGCTTGCAGGAATAGAAAACAAAAGAAGTAGAGAATTTTATATCTGAACCCAGTGGTTAATAGGCAGTATATTTGTAGAGTTCATTGATATGTATACAGTTCATTGATAACATTTTAATGAATTTATTTTTGCCAGAAAAGAAATTTTAGAAGCAGTCATTTCAGCATTATTTTTTAATCTCAATTTTCTGTGATGCTGTGGGAAAACAAAGTTTTAAAATTCAACTGTATCTATCTTGAGTGCACATTTGCTGACGATTGGAAGCTGAAATTTGACTTGGGAACTTCTGGCATACAAATGCATGCAAAAAACGTTTGCCTCATAAATCTAAACAAGTATTCATCACAGTTATAGGTATACCTTCTGTTCCATAAATACTGCTTTGGGGCAATTCTTCATTCAAAAATAGCTCTTTTTGCATTTGTACACAACTGAATACAAGAGGCAGCTACCTAAAGCATATTGTGAAACTGTGGGCTCAATGCAGTGAACAACAACAACAACAACAACAACAACACAGGAATTTCAGATAGCTTCCCAATCTGACCTTCATCCCATCACTTCTTTATACTGTCTCCTGAAGGTCCATAATTTGAAACACAGATAAGAGAATGGAGGTATAGAAATATTAAAGGATGAGATTTCTGTGGCGAACACTCATATGCCGATGTCAACATGTGGCAATATTAGCAAGAGCCATAGGAGAAATTTTAATTCTTATGAAGGTGTATCATGTCAGATCTCTAAGACAACGAGGTTCCAAACAAGAGAGAGCTTTGTAAATTAAACTTGGGAACTGAAGATTATTGTAGGGACTGATCACCAAATTGTCATGTTTCCTTACACCATTTAATGTATTGACATTCTTCACTTTTTGGCAAACTTCTTCAGCCACCACTGAATCTCCTGTTTGCCACAAAATGTATGCGTTCCCCCCTTAAAAATATTGTTAGCTTTTCTACCACCACCTGAATAATAATAATAATAATAATAATAATAATAATAATAATAATAATAATATACCGCCCTTCATCCAAATATTGCAGGGTGATTCACAAGATAAACTTTCACTGAAAAAGTTCCAGCTTTCAGAATATTTGCAGTAGGGAGTTAGCAGATCATGGAAACTGTTGGGCTTTCAGTGGTTTCAAGACAAGAAACTGCCTTACACTAAGTCAGAACTTTGGTCCATATTGTCTACACTGATTGGCAGCAGTTTCAGGCAGGGGGCATGCCTGAAAACGTCCTAACTGGAGATTGAACCTAAGACCTTCTGCATACAAGATCCTCTCCTACTGAGCTGTGGCCCTTGCCCAAGTGAAGTTCATTTGAGGAAGGAACTTTTAATACTAAAATCAGCTTGTACAAGTGGCTAGCTCTGTTTTGGCTAAACAGTGGAAGAAAACAAAGTCTTCGCTTGCTCCTCTAGGCTGCGCTGTGCGCAACATTTATGTAAGTGCTCTACATTAAAGGTTAGATTGTATCCTCTTATTGACATAGTAACCCAGACTAGATAATTTAATGTCGCTTCCCAGTGTTTATTTCAGCACAGATGTCTATCGTTAAAACGTGCTAAGTGATCTTATTACAAGTGCTGTAGACGTGTGCCACATGCCAGGTTTGCAGGAAAATTAAAATTTCTTATCTGCGCTTGTTAGAGCTCAAGGCTTAATGGCAAAGCATTGGCAGATCTTTCCAGATGTGAGGCTGGTCTTTCATTTTCACTTCCCTAGAGAGAGGAGAAAGGTAGAAGCAGATGATTACAGGCTCACTTTGGAGGATTCCCCGGAGCATGGGCCCTAATGTGAAGTCTGAATTGGCAAGCTATAATTAATGGCATGGGGGGGACTGTTTTCAGATTGAGGGCCACATTCCCTTCTGGGGGCCACATGCCAGAGGCAAAAGCGGGTGGAGCAATGTAAATTTTACCTCAGACAATAGGCAAGTTTTAACACACCCTCACGCCTTTCTCTGTCCTTCATTGTGGCAAGCAAAAGGCCTGATCACAGTTTAAGACATATTACAGGCAGACAAAAACACTCAAGAAAGGTGTGAATCTACAAAATTCTAAGAAAACCAACAAGCGAAAAGGGCAGTAAGGGCACTAGAAGAGGGTAAAACTACCCATATATTTGTTAGGGTCCAGTGGCTCTGAACTTGGATGGGAGATCCCGCTTTTAACATATTCCTCACCATATTTACAAAATAGGAAAAACCAATTTATGAAAACGAGATATTTTGGGTAATAGCTCTAGGGTACTTTGGCTGCTATCTTAATCGTGGTTCCCCGTAATGTCTGAGCCAGACCTTTGTGACTCGTATGCTATTTTTCATATTTAGGCAAACATAAATATATTGATTTACTACCAGCAGCATGCAGCCCTTTCTTTGTAGTATTATTGTTGTATTTATGACATGGCTAACCTGATATCACTGAATATATTTCTCTTTGCAGATGAAAAAAGCCAAGATGCAGGAATCAGGCGAACAGCTGTTAAGGTGTGTAATTCTTGAATTTGTTTTTTAACTGCACTTGTCAGATTTCTGTGGGGGTTTTGTATATTTTGTTTAAAAGAGAGAGCTATTACTCTGTTTATATTTGTACTTCGTTTTAGTATCTGTTGGACATTACAAATCTTACTTGACTAATCTTTACAACAACCCTGCAAAGTAGGTCGCTGTTATTAACATTTCACAGATGGTGATCAGGAACTTAAAAAAAGAGCCATTTGTTTTCAAGGCTTTCATGAAGTAGGGACTGAAGCCAAATTCAGAGAGGGGGAGAGTCCCATTGAGTATAGTGCCCCAGTACAAGAAAAAGCCTAGTTGGTTATTATGAGAATGTGAATCTCTGAGCCTCAGGCTAGTGCACCCCACCCCCTTTCCTCTTTGCACGAAAGAGGAAGAGATTGCAAGGAAGTGCAGTTTTCTATTTTATTTGAGTATGGGAGGCTGGTTTGTAAAAATCAGAATATTGCACCATGGTTTGATCCTAGTTTGCACAAACCACAGTTTCCCATATTCTGAAATGGAAAGCTGTGGTTTGTTTCAAACTGTAGGAAGTATTCAGGCTCTGCCCACACAGGGGGAGGGAAGAGGGAGCCATGAACACTTTAGGCTTGCAATTGCTCCTTCTCATAACAATAAACAATGTTTTTCAGATAGCTTCTGTGTAACTGTTTGTAGGATGCCACTGCATGCAATATCCCACATGCTTTTTATGTGTAATGTTGCATTCTAGAAAATTATTGAAAGCATTACTTTACTTGCATCTAGGAATCTCCCAAATTCCATATTATACTTAGTGCAAATAACACTTCTAACAACACACAAGAACATAGAAAGTAGTCTTCTACCAGGGCAGAACATTGGTTCATCTAGCTTAGTATTGTTTACATTGCCTGGCAATGGCACCCCAGCACTTCAGGCATCAAAGCCAGGAGTTTCTGCATGCCAAGCAGTTGCTCTATTACTATGACCCTTCCTATCTCTAACTTGGAGTTTTTATAGTCATTTCAGGAGTATTAGCTAAGGGAAAACTTCATATGTGTACCCTCCCACTAGGAAAACATACTTGCTACAATTAAGCTTCATACACAATTTTCAGCTGTAGGCAAATGATTACTAGATCCCAGTTAAAGCACATGTTTTCATAGAATCATTGAGATAGAAGGGATCCCAAGGGTCATCTAGTCTAACCCATGCAATGCAGGAATCTCAGCTAAAGCATCCATGACAGATGGCCATCCAACCTCTGCTTAAAAACCTCCAAGGAAGGAGAGCCCACAACCTACCAAATATTCCAAAAATGTTTGTTTAGGAATAAAACCATTGCTGTACATTGTGCTAATAAAAAATTATCACCATCATGGTGATGTCTAAAGCACCTCATGTCTACTAAGCCCTGTAAACAGATTAAAAACAAGATCTAAAAGACACAACACAAAATGGATGGGTGGAGGGTTGCTGTGGGGACAGGAGAGGAAGAAGTTCCATTGCACACACACAACCACAGCATTAAACATAGCTCTCTGTCTTGAACTGGGATAAGGAATACAGTATTTAACTTCACAACGGTTTCACTTGTGAAAACTGGGAATGGAATGAAGAACATGGAGCCCTGCCCCCCAGAACATGCACCCTCAAGTCTTCCTAGATGGTATGAGATCCTCCTGCATGGTGTGGGATGGGCCATGTGGGACCATCAGAGGAGAAGTGTTACCCAAAATTAGGTGGAGGCACCTTGTGCAAGTGGAGCTCCATTTGTGCAGGGCACCACACTCAGTTTGCAATGATTCCTCCCTTCTGGTTTGTCTTCTTAACTGTGCTTAGAGAGCAAGCTATAGTTTGACCTGATGTTGAAATTGAGCCAGTGCTTCTGTGCTGCAGAGATAAGCAACAGCTTCTGCTTCTGTATTGATCCTTTCAGGCAAGTGAACAGCACAGACGATAGTGATCAGAAACCTGAATCCTCAAGCCTTGGTTCAAACCTGTCCATGTCCAATGAAAGTAAGTGGCTTCTTTATCTTTATAGTTGAGTAGAAGAACTGGGTAAGTTTGTGTGCCTGAATTGTACATACAAGTCCTTAGAATTCCCAGGTTTCTGAGGAGAATCTACACACACACACCAGAAAAATGCAAGGCTTCCTGAATCAACGAGCCATTAAGCTATTCCTTTGAACTTGCCTGTCAGTGAAACCAAATGGGGAAGAAAATGTACTACCTCTCTCTGTCATAGAAACATAGGGTGCTGCCTTCTATTGAGTCAGATCATTTGGCTCAATATTGTCTATGCTGACAATATACTGAATATTGTCTAGGTTCCTCCAAGATTTCAGGGACCTTCTGCAGGCAGAGCAGATGCTCTACCACTGAGCTACAGCCTTTTCCCTTTTCTCTGTTCTGTAACCACAAAGGAACCAGATGGAGATGGTATTAGCCCCATTGCCTCGTGCACTTGAGGGTGTAAAAGCATCTGGCTGAAGGTCCCCTAGGACTGTCAAAGGCTAAATTCAGGTATAACACTAATCATGGTTTATAAAGCCAAGGTTTGGCATAACGTTGGCACCCGCACCTTCTTTACAAACCATTGTTCGTGAGGGGCTGCTGAGCAAGGATATCAAGGGCCTGCTGCAACAGGAGAGAACTTAGGATGCTAATAATGAAAATGAAAGCCGTGAGCCACTAACACTGTTTTTTAAGAAGGGCTGTCCACCACAGTATTCTCACAAATCTCTCTGCTCCTTTAATTTGGCTGGGTCATTCTGGTGACAGTCAATCCATTGTCAGGTGAAGCATACCAAATCTGCCTTTTGCTCTCTCCTGCTGGTTCAGCCATAGCTGGCATTTGGTCCTAACCTGGGTATCTAACCAAGAGAGTACTGCTCATAGCTTAAAGGCAATGGTGGGAAGGGCTGTAGCTGAATGGTAGAGCACACGTTTTCAGGTTCAGTCCCTGGTTTCTCCAGGTTAGGGCTGAGAAAGAATCCTGCCTGAAACACTGCAGAGCTACAGTCAGTCAGTGGTGATAATATTGAGCTTGATGGGCTTTAGTCTGACTTTAGAACAAGGCAGCTTCCTATGGAACACAACTAATTATAGTAAACCCATCCAAACTTAGGTAACCTATAGGGAAGAATCTTGTCCTGGGCACACCACGCCCATAGCAGGTATAGTTGCAAACTGGTAGCTTGGGAAGAAGGTGCTGAGTTTCAGATACTATTGTTGAAGTGCTATGCGATCACACTAGCCAGATTGTTCTCTCCCTAACATAGGAAAAGAGCCATAGGACTCTAAGAATAAACACCATACACACCAAGAATTCTGGGAACTGTAGATTGTAGTGCTGAGAATTGCAGCTCTGTGCTGGATAAACCACAGTTCCCAGGATTCTTGGGGGGTGGGGGAGATATGTTTTAAATGTGTGGTGTATACTCAGCCCAAAGAAGGAAAAGGTTGTATGGTAGCATATTGAAGACTTCTAATTATACAAAGCAATTATAGAAGTAATTTCTAGGACTTACCCCCACTGCCTGCTGACTTGCCTGCTTATAGATAAGCACTGTGTAATATAGGAGGAGGGCATTCTCGGAGGAATATACAGTTACTTCTGTAAGCGCAGCATGCAGAACACGTGGAACTAACCATACAGCTGTCCTTGAATACCCTCCTCTGGCATAAAGCTTGGGAAAAGTAGCTCATTTTAGTGAGCTGCTACACACATTCTCACAGCTAGAATTAGCTCTTGCTGTGATTCCTTCTTTTCTATGTAATGCTTCTCTGGCTTAATAATTCTCCCATGTTTGCCTAGTTCAGAGAATCATTTAAACCAGGAGTGGAGACCCTTTGGCCATGTACCTGTTGCTCGACTACAAGCCCCATCATCTCTGACCATTAGCCATGCTGACTGGGTCTGAGGGGAGTTGAGTCCAACAGCATCTGGTGGACCCAGATGCCTTCTAAGCCATGTCTTGGATGATTGGGAATGAGTCACAGCAAGGCTCAAGGTCTAGCACTGCTCCCCTTGTCTCCTTATTCCCTCATGAGAGAGGAGGGTGAAAACTCCCACTTCCTAACTCCCACTTCCATGTATTATTTACACTGGAATGCATATGTCTTCTAAATACAACGGTGAACATTACAACTTTGTGATGCTTGCGCTGATATGTTCAAAATTATTATTCTCTTAAATAATTTACATGTACTTATCAATCTCTATATATTTTCCAGTTATGCCATGCACTGATTACATCTCAAGGTCATCAAATGAATATACCTCACAGATGTATTCTGCAAAGTAAGTTGAATAGTTTGGCTCAACTGATGGTTTCTTTCTCCATAGTGTTGAATAGGGTTCCACTTTCACAACAGATACTACTACCTCGGTCGATGAAGGGATGTGGGCCCCGTTTTTGTCTTAAGACACTTTACGTTGACAGCACAGCGTTCGCTCTCAGAGCTGTAGCAACTTTGCCCATAGCTAAAGAATACTTTAAATGGCAGGAGAGACCATGTCCTTGCAATGAAAAGGATTGTGTGCTCACATGGGGAATGGGGAGCAATCAGCCATGGGCATGACTTCTTGAAGGTCTGCCTTGCCTCCCCCCCCCCCTTGGAAGAGTTGACCTTAAAAAATGCACACCATACAGTCCTTCTTCCCCTGTCAGAAATACCTGTTAAATTGTGAGGGCAAATGCATTGCACCTAGAAATATATTTTCCTCCATTGCCTGTTGTGTACACCTTCTGTGCGACAGAAGTGCATGTAGCAATCTGGAGACCACATGCTCCTGTCTTTTAGAGGGTGTATACACCCCAGAAGCCTGAACGTGAGCAATGAGAGACCATGAATCTCATAAGACCCCCATGTCCAAGATGTCAGTCGCGATCGACTCAGGGACTGTAGACTGATTTTCGTTGATCGCAGGCTGAGAAAGGAAAGCCTTTCTCTGCAGCTGGACGCAGCAGCAGCAGCTGCTGCTGCCAGTCTCATGTAAGCCTGAGCTCCTCCTCCTCCAGCTGAGCCTCCTTCCAAAGCTGGTTTGCCTTCCTTCCTTGCTGCCCCCTCTGCATTGCCTGCGTGCTTGACAAACTGCAGGGGGTGAGGCGGGGAATGAAAAGCTCCTTGCCTGCTCGCCTGCTAGTTCAAAAGCAAAGAAATAAATAAGAAAGGAGCCCCCCCCTCCACAAACAGTGAGGGAGGCAAAGAACAAAACACATGGGGGAAAGCCCCCTTAGCGCTCCATGAGTTTGAGCAAGGGAAGGGCTTTAACACGCAACAGTAGGGGAAAGAGAGGTGGAGTGAGTGAGTGAGGATGCTGTGTATGTGTGCGTGTGCGCGCGTGCGTGCGTGCGTGCGAGAGAGAAGTCCTGTGCGCTCTGACTGTGAAATAAAGATCCGTTTGTTTGTTTAATGACTTCGGAGGGTGGTAGATCACTGCCAGTTTTTGATATTGAATTACATATCACAACCTCCTCAATGCTGCACGTGCCTGTCATAAGAGATGAGCGTTGTCTCCTGAGTTCCCTGGCTGTGACGAGGTTGCTTTGAAGCGAGGAGCAGTTTCCTCTCTCTCCCCAAAGGAGCAAGTGTGCAGCCTGTGGCAGCCTTGTGCTATCGGGAGGAAGCCAGAAAGGGGAGGCAATTCCATGTACTACCCCAGGCAGACTCTCTCTTTCTGCTGTAATACTGCCTATAGGGAGCATATGTTGAGGGACGGGTTGAGCTTGGGAGTGGGAAACTTCTTCACTCCCTCCCTTACCCAACCCTGTTGTCTAGTTACTTATCAACATTCCTTAATGGCAATATTTTTCTTTTCCTTAACCAGGCCATATGCACATATTCTTTCTGTACCTGTATCCGAAACGATGGCCTCTTATTCTGGTCAGACTCAGTACCAAGCACTGCAGCAGTCGCAGACATACGCTGTTTATCCTCAGACAACCCAAGCCTACGGACTACCTCCTTTTGGTAAGCCAGAGCTCTTACAGTAAAAGGCGTTTTGTGAAACTCTGTATGTAAATTACTATTTTCCTTCATAAGAACCTAAGAAGAGCCCTGCTGTGGATCAGGCCCATCTAGTCCAGCCTTCTCCTTCTCACAATGTCCAACGAGATACCAGGGGAACCGACAAGCAGCTCTTCTTACATATATAATGCAAGAAGCCACACACGTTTCTGGAATGAGACACATGAGTCTTACATAAGAAACTGTACTTGCTTCATTGCCTGAATTATTGAATGTGAAAGCATCATGCATTTTCTAAAGTTATTTGGCATTCTTAATTTTGGGTGTGGGTGTGTTAACCCTAGCGTACTAACTTTTTATCATAATGGTTTACCAAGCTGCTCGCAGAGAGTTTTTTAGTAATTTGATGGCAATTTTTAAAATTTCTTTGGTGAAATTCACCTAGGCACTATCTGTCCTGTTACTGTTGTGATAGTACCACCCAACCTGCTGTCCAGCAGCCTTCTTTACCAAACTGATGTAGGAGGTCTTTGGCATGGTTTTGGAGAACCCTGGGAATATTGTCCTGGGTGACTTCAACATCCATACTGAAGCTGCTCTCAGTGGTCTGACTCAAGACTTCATGACCTCAATGTCAACCACGGAGCTGTCTCAAGATGTCTTCGACCTGGTACATAGTGAAGGGTACACCCTCAGTTTGGGTTTTGCCCTTGGTGGCAGGTTTGGTGGCCTGGAAATAAGGTGGGTGGGCAGTTCTGTGACACTTAGTTTGGGCTAATGGTACCAGGTTCCCCCCACAGGAGTGGAGAACCAATTAAGATGGTCCAACCCCAGATACTTGATGGATTCTGATGGAATTCTTGATACTCCATTGTCAATGCTGGTGATCCTTCCCAGACTCTCACTTTGCAGTGGAATGGCAAGATGTGGAAGGGCATTGATATAATTGCTCCTGAGTGCAGTCTCTGGTACTACAGAATGTGTTTGGCCTCCTGGTATACTGGAGAGCTGCTTGTTAAGAAACAAGCCAGATGACATCTGGAGTGTGGGTTGTGGTGAAAGCAGCAAAGATGCAACAGCGTACTTTGCTGCCTTCATCTTATCCTCAAGTAAGCATTCAGTGGAACTCTTCAAGGTGGTCCATTGGCTGTTGATATTTCTAACTTTAGGCAGAGCCCAGAGCCCTTGGGAAACCCACTGTGATGAGCACTTTGAGGTCAAAGTCATGCACCTCCATAGTTAGTTTGATGCCATGGTTGTCACAGCTCCAAGTCAGGTTTCTAAAGTTCCATCAAGCCTTGTTTTGCGGGATCATTTTCAGTTTTTGCAGCCCAGTGACATGCAAGTTTATGCCCAGCCACATTGTCCCTCAAACCTTCATGGCTGATTAAAGCTAGCCAGTGTGAAAGGGCATAACTGGATGGGTCCAGGGTGTGGTGAATTGATCTTTGCATAAAGAGGTGGTGCCTGCCGCCTTGAAGGAGGAAGTGGCGCAGCCTCTCTTGAAAAAAACAACCGATTATTTAACAACTCCTACCGCTTAGTCTCAAATACCCTGTTTTGGGGCACAGTACTCAAGAAAGTAAGGCAGATATGGCTTATCAACCTAGGAAGGTAGCCCATCTAGGAGAAGGGAAACTTTGATTCTAAACCTCTGCTGCCTTGCGGGATATATTCAAGAGAAGAAAAGGCCAAGGAGTAAACCCTGTGCAAATCCAGAGTAGAGTCCCTAAGGCAGCTGGAAGTCTCCTTGTATGCCTTCTTCTGGCAACTCCTGCAGCCAAGCTGCTTTCCTTGGGACCACCTCAGTGAGGCCAAGACAGGGTCTTGTCGTCTGGACAGCCCAGGACCTCCATACACACTGCTCAGGCTTGCAACCCGGGGAGGTCACTTTGGTAGTAACACAGCAGTTTGACCTCACCCTCAGAGGCACACTCTGAGACAGAAAGACATGGCATTCTTGGAGGTTATGAATTATGTAAACCCCTTCCAGTCTGGGTTCAGATCTGGCTTTAGGAGTGAATCAGGATGGATGACCTTTATCAGAAAAAGGATGAGAAGGGTCCCTGCTCTTTCTGCCCAATCTCTCATCAGCTTTTGGGTATTGGGGCCCTGTTCTGCAGTTCTAACCTTATTTCCAGAAGTCAGTATTGGATGAGTGTTTCTTGGGCCCCTGGCCCTTGAGCTATGGGATGTTGCGGGGCATTATGGCATTTCCGGTGCTATTTTAAATATCTATTAAAATGTTGGGAGCGATTATTAGGAGTGAGGTGTCATCAGTATGCTGATGGTAGCCAACTCTATTTCTCTGTAACATCAGGAGTGGTTATGAAAGCCATGGACCAGTGTCTGGATGCAGTGTTGGGCTTGATCAGGACTAATAAGCTCAGCTTGAATCCTGGCAGGGTGGAAGCTCTGTGAGGGAGCAGTTCCTGGGTCCAGGAAGTTAGTCAGTTGTTTGCCCCGGATGAGGTTGCACTCTCCTTCAAGGGCAGGTACATAGTCTGGGGGTACATTTAGATCAAGCTCTGTCACTGGAGGTGCAGGTGTCTCTGGTAGTTAGGAGTGCCTTTTACCAGCTTCGTAAATTAGGCCTTAGAAATTCTCGCAGATTCCCTGGGATGTTGGTCATTGTTATCGGACTTATTGTCATGTGATCATGGCCAGGATCCAGGATCTCTCCAGAGAAAGATCTTTCCCATTAACTGCTACTTGATCTGTTTAATGCCAGGGATTACACCTGGGATCTTCTCTCTGAAGAGTTACCTCGAATCTGGGTCATTTTAAACGTAGTTGACAATAGATAAAAGATTACAGATGAGCACAGTAGCAGAGAGTCGGGTGTAGCTGCTCTTGTACATGACAAGAGGATAGTTTGAGCAAAATAAATACCTTTTTTTCAAATTGATTTCATCAAGTGTGTGTGCTGTTCTCTTGTGCTTATCTCTCATGTATATTCTTGGTAATTGATCTTAAATGCATCATGCAGTAATTATCATTGAATGTGTCAGTGAAATATTCCTGTGGATAGTGTGCCACGGAAACAGTTCAGAACGGAAACAAATGCTGGTAACATTATCCTCCACACAACCAGCTCCCTGTAGTGCTGTGCAGGAATCAAAAGGGTGACAATCAGCTCCTTAGCATCAGTCTAGTAAGAGTTTCATTAGAAATGCCAGCACATCCCCCCCCCCCCGCAAAGGCTTGGAAATTAACCTTACCACACCTCTTTTCCCTCTTTTAATTTTGGCTAGCTTTTCTCCCCGTCTTCTTCCTCTTTGCTGTTTTCTCTAGGCTTGTGCCTCAAAAATTGCACATTAACCACCTTCCATATTTAGGTGATGGGTTTTGTCACTTGTACTCTGAGGCAAAAAGGATCTCGGTGGGAAGCCTGGCTTGACCACCACCAATTTTGTTTGTAACTGGTGCAATTTATCTGATTCAGGTGCACTGTGGCCAGGTATGAAACCTGAGAGTGGTTTAATTCAGACTCCATCTCCAAGTCAGCACAGTGTTCTTACCTGCACTACAGGGTTAACCACAAGCCAATCCAGCCCAGCACATTATTCTTATCCTATTCAAGGTAAAGGTCAGCATGGTTTTTTATCTACGTACCTCTTCCCTGTAACCCGGTCTAGAAACCGCGAAGAGGCCAGCACGTTTTTGTCTTTGTTTTGTGCATGCTTCTCTGTGCTTTGTGAGTCATGGTTCCCTCCCTCCCACCCACCTTGCCGTTAGCCTTCCTTTTTCACTGATTTGCCGAGATCCGCTGTCTGTAACAGGAGAATTTTACTGTGTCGTGCTTCTGAAACTCTCGCAGAGGCAGGAGGGTGACTATTCGGGAAAGGGAGGAATGGGATACAGAAATCAAATGCATGCCACTGTTCAGCATGTCTGTGTTCGTTTCCCAATATCACTGGGCTTAAGCTATCAGAATGCATAGGAGCCTAGTTGTTAAGAGCTAGCAACTATTACTTTCTTTATTTTAAAGGTTTGTACCCCACCTGTTGATCAAATGGTCTCTGTGGCAGATTGCAACAATTAAGAAAGGAAATAGCTCTTCAACAGCTCTTGTTCTCCTAGCTAGTGACAGAGATCAATGTGTCCTTTCTCCCCACACTGCTGCAGTCCTGGTCACCTGGCAGTTAGAGTACTTTCTGACAGGGGAGAATCTCCTACAAGCTGCTTATTTTTCGGCCAATGGCTGCATATACACTTCAGTTCCCTCCTTCATGGCCTGATTTGCAGTAACCATAGTATCTTGTTGCCTCTGAATTAAAACAGACTGTAGCTACTGCTGCAAACCATGGTTCACCTCTCAACTAGAACTGGAAACTCTGTTCCAACCATGGTTTGCAGGCCATCTGTTTTATGTTGGCATTTAGCTTATCCAGTTTGGATGTAACAACAAATTCTGGAGGGAGGAAGAAGAAGAAGAGAGAGTATCTGGGCCCAAAGCCCATTCATGCTGTATCTGGCTGACTCAAGTTAAGCCACTTGCTGCCTTCCTCAGATTGTGGTGGGAATATATGGTTAACGCTCATTTCACTTACAGATGATTAGCTCCCCATATTGTTAGAGCTGCTATACGCAACTGTTTGAACTGTTACACATGCAGCAAGTGACCTGTTTCCATCCATATTTGCATGTGATGGTTTATGCTCCACCCCAATACTGACCTTGTTCGCATGTCACAGTATTCCGTATTACCATGAACTCATCAATTTGGGTTTGCTTTGCTCCTCCCTGAAAAGGTTTGGGGGAAACAAACAATGATCCCTGGCTTAGTATTATGTTCAGACTGGGAATCATGGTTTGTTGCACTCCAAACAGTTCAATTAGAACATAAATTGGCCACCTCCTTCCTCTTCAGCTGGAAGAGGGCTGCTGGTCTCAAGCTACTAAAGTGAAGAGCCAATGAACAGGTTTAGTTACATCTCTATTCTTTTAAGAATAGGGTATTTCCCACACACACAGTGTGGGGGCCCTGATCCAGATCAGCATCCTAGCATGGAGTGGGAGAGGAATTTATTTTTTTAACTCTTTGCCTTTATATAGTCCTGATCTGGATTTGGAGGGGTGGGGGTGGGGGGAGCAGGTCCCACACCTGCAGTTTGTATAAGAAAAAGTGCTCCCATTTTAGTAAATGGGAGTTTTTCTTTCCACTGCAAATGGCAGGCACAGGGCTCCCCCATAACCGTTTGGACTGGGCCCCTCACACTGGCCATTTGTGCAAAAAGCCTGCATTTAAACTAATGTAAAATGTAGTTTGACCCTAACCAGGTTTTATATAAATGAACAGAATCATACTGCCTGTCTACATTTGATTTTGAAGTAACGCTTAGTTTTGTAGCACATTCAAGTAAGTATAATAACCTCTGTTTTGTATCGAAATCATCTAGTATTCACCCAGCTGGCCTTGTGTGAATCCTCATATTTCACAGGGTTTTTCTTGGGTTCATTAAAAAAACCCCAGCAGTGAAGAGTGTGATCTTAATGTTCTGGTTACCAGTATGCAGCTGCCTCCAAAACAAGAAACCAAACCTCGACTCTGGCACATTGTGTGTACTCTGGGTGCATGAATTTCAAAAACTCACTTTTGGTATCACTGAGCAGACCTTGGAAGAAATGCAGACCTAACCGCTTGCCCATAAGATGGAAATGCAGGCTGCTGGGATAGATTGGGTGTTTTTCATCCAGATCTTATGTCCTAGTGACGCACAGCGGGCTTATTGATCAAAAACAAGCTGTGAACAATGTCACATAAGCAAGATGAGGAGAGCCACAGCCAAGCAGCTGGTAGATCTGGACTGAAAACAACAGCATGCTATCACCCCTAAGTGCACCTTTCTTTTTCTTTTCTCTTTGTCAGTTGCATTAAGAATTGTAAGCCGCACTACAGCACCACTGGAAAAAACTAGCTTTGAGAGCTTTCTGCTTATCACACAAACAGTCTACTATAAAACAAGAGGCACACAAGCTGGAAGGAGCTCCCAGAAGGATTTCAGATGCTAATGTAGCTGATTTCCTAGAATTAAGTAACTTTCTATTGCCTTTGATGAAGTAGGTCATTCACTCTGGGGGATTAAATTGTTTGCTTCAACTCCATTAAGAGCATCTCTATATGGCTGCTGCTCAGCTGTGGCATGTGACAGAGCCCCCTCTCACATTCAGCTCATGGCCAGTTTGTTTAATATGGAAATTCTCCTGCAAAGGGACAATTATTCAGCCCAGCACCCAGGCTTAAATACGGCATAGAGTGAGGCATGCTTAAACCCCTTGATTTCAGCTGGCTTCACCATGCCTAATGATATGTTGGCCCTAGTTTTTAAGAGGATCAACAATTTCTTTCTTTCTTTCTTTCTTTCTTTCTTTCTTTCTTTCTTTCTTTCTTTCTTTCTAGCCAGGAAGCTGCTCTATGGTACTTCTTTCCACTCCCCGCCCCTTTCCTTTTTTCTTTTCCAGCTCACACAACATTCTGTGACTATTGAGTATTCTCAGTCCTCCTCGGGCTGTTTCTGGTTTTGCTTCTTTTTATAAAGACTTGTGTTTCTGTAAACCTCTGAGTTCCCTGGAGCACACTGATATCACTTGCATGTTCTTCAGTAGCCTTATTTTGGCTCCAATCCTATTGGCAATCACCATAGTTCTCTATAGTGATGAAGATGATGATTGATTAGCTTGGATCCAGACGGTGTTATTCACACTTGGGACCACTTGAAACCAATATGTTGGTTAATTTTTCACACTGGTTTTCCTGAAAGGTAAATGCAGATAACTTAGTCTGTTGTTAGTAATATTGTGCAGTTGAAGTTACAGTTTCCTGACTTTTATGTATGGAAGGAACAATCTTTTTCATGTAGATTTTTTTAAAAAAATAAAAAAACTACTACTATCTGGCAGAACCTAAAAGCATTGCTTCCAGAACTGAGGACACTTGCATCCTGTTTAGGAAAAGGATGTCTGTGGGGCAGCATTGTTGCTCAGTCTTTGCAAACTCCACCTTTGATTAAGGAAAGCACAGTTGATGCTAAGAATGCCAGCACTGCAGTTTCCCTGCTCCAATGCCCTTTGGCTTTGCTGCTTGCACTTCTAACAGATTGACACATAGCCATCTGTTTGAATTTTACAGCTTCAAGTACCAACGCCAACTCAGTTTCCACCACCTCACCTGCTGTCAATATTTCAGCATCAGCAGTAGCCAGCATCTCTCAACAGGTATGGTTTCCTCCCATAGAAACAAGCCTGCATCAAACTTAATTTTACTCCATGCTTTTTGTTTTTGAATGGTAGAAAGCTTTTTATTATTTTTCAGACTGTATGCTTGAATGCTAAGAGTGCAATAGTAAGACATGTTTACTTGGAATAAGACTTACTTTGTTTTGTTGTCCCTTTCCCTCTTATTTTTGAATAGGAGTATCCTACGTATACAATTCTTGGCCAAAGTCAATACCAGCCATATTACTCAAGTTCAAGCTTTGGAGTTGTAGCACCAGCAGACAGCAGCACAGAGAGTCCCACCTTAGCAACAACCACGTATCCTTCTGAAAAACCAAATGCCATGGTGCCTACTCAGACGGCGCAGAGACATTCCTCTGGTAATATGATGGGAAAAGGATGCCGATGTCAGAATGCCCCTATATGCTCATGCTGCTTGTATGGGAATGCTTGTGTGTGTACATATTGGGGTGAAGGGGTGGGGGACTCACCTATACAATAAGCTGTGTCTTACTGCACCTTGGTCTGGTTAATGCACTTTGTTTTTATCCCTGGGGAATTATTTTTTGCTATTCTACTGATTGCCTTCTGCCCCAACCCTCAGTCCCAAAAGGTCTCAACTTCCACTTTATTTTTTAATTATTTGCAGATCACACCTTTTCCCCAAGGTATACAAGGTGGCATACATGTTCTTCATACAATTATAGAATTGTAGAGGTGGAAAGGACCCCAAGGGTCATCTAGTCCAACCCCCTGCAGTGCATCTAGTCCATGGAAAGCCAAGCATCCATGGAAAACACATAAGGGCAAATCATTATTCTGCTTGCGGAACCCAGGAGCCGGTAATTCAAAGGCATGCAGCCTCTGATTCTTGGGGTAGCATATAGACACCATGACTTATAGGCATTGGTCACCTCCTCCTCCACAAATTCATCTAGTCCCCTTTAAAGCCATCCAAGTGAGTGGCCGTCTGCACATCTTCCATCAAGTAGCCAATGAATTGCCATCCAGTTGTGTCAGAGACACACAGAATTGCTCCCTAATTAAGGGGGACCCAGAGTATGAATTAAGTCTTATGCTAAAGGCCTACACAGATTGAAACCCAGATACTTGAAGGAATACCTATCTCACCTCAACCTGCCTGAACACTTAGGCCACCTTCAAAGTGTTGGAAAACGCCCTGGGGTGCCCCTGCAGCCCCCGAACTCTGAGCTTCCTCCGGTATGCGCAGCTCTGGAAAATGCATTTCCCTTCATACACCAGTGCACTTCAGCAACATATATTAAATGATACATGCACACTAATCTTCTAGCATAACACAGCAAGAAGCGTGAGACATCGTAGAGCTAATCTACATATTTATTTACACACTATGTACAGACAAAGGATTCATGGCATCTTCTCTCTCCAGCTCCGAAAGAAGAACAGACAGAAGTAAAAGCAAAAGTACAGTACATAGTACATACAGTGGAAGAGATAAGACTGTCTTCCATTCCCACACTCTTCCCAGACAGGCATGTGATTTACACCAATCTCTTCTGCAGCATCGGAGGCGTGAAATACTAACACAAAGACCATCTTCTAGCTGGTTTCTCCACCATTTGAAATGTGGCGGGTGGGGAGAGATTCACATTTGGGATACTGGTCTGGTGCCTACTGTGATTTTTTAAAACTCATTTATGTTTCGTATCACCTGCAAATGTTTCTCACTCCCAGGTGTGTGATACTGCTGCCTCCTTTGTCGTTTTGGGTGCCATGTTTATTACTCTGCATTTTGTTCTATTCTTTGTGTTATACCAGCTGCTGTAGAAATGCAACGTATTGAGGGTTGGTATATTGAGGCATAAAATAACGAGTCTGTGCTGTCCCTTTTTTCCAGGAGACCCATCTACAAGTCCATCGTTGCTGAGAGCGACAGCTAGTAAAGATGTAGAGGACCAGTCCAGGAAAAGCGTGACTGGGAAAAACAGGGGGAAGAGGAAAGCAGACGCTTCTTCACCACAGGACAATGAGCTTGAAGTTAGTCTCCAGCTATTATCACACATCTCTCTCTAGCTCTCTCCCTCCCCTCTCTCCAAAGCTTTAACACTGTGTTTGGTATTGTAGATCAGATCAAACTTCTGTGTTTCTAGTCCATAGACTATTGCAAAGCAAAGTTTAACAATATAAAAGTAAGACAGGATAGGTTAGTTGGACAAAACTAAACTGCAACATAAACAAACTTAGAATGCTGAAATTCCTTGGCAAATCACACCTTGCCCCTTTAAAAAGAAGTGATTCTTACTCTAACAAATACTGAAATGGCTAAAATGAAATAAAATAGAAGTTGTACAAATGTAAATGGAAGTATGTAAAACTGAATTACTGCCAATACAAAATGTGTGGTTTTATCTTGTCTGCTTAGTAAGTAACTTATAGACTCATCCCACTTCAAAATGGTAGCAGGGAAGTAGGAGTCAACAGACACTCAAGGAATAGTTCGGAGAAAAGGCTTTTATTTCTACCATCCATGAACTGGTAGAAGGAGCAAGTGTGAGAAGTCACAAAAAGCATGCACGAGTTCACAATCATGTGCACAAGCATATATACCCCTTTCCAATTCCCTCCTCCTTTCTCTTCCTTCCAGAGTCCTGCCCCATGAGTTCCTCTGAGCATGAACAGAAAGCTGTATTGGGACTATTGGACTCTTGGCGCCCTTCCCAGGAAAGGGGGGGGGGAGTTTCAGAGTGTTCAGATATGTTTCAATCTCTTGTTCTGGCATGGTTCCCGGACAGAAAGCAAGTTGCAATGTGGTTCTTTAGCAAGGCCAGAAGGCATGATAAAGGCCTGAGAAACAATGGACTGTTCTCTACCTTTGTTACAGCAGAGTGGAATGTTTCTGATGCTTAGCTGCTGAGAAAATGATTTTGAAAAGCTTTGAGCCTGCTTTGGTGGGGGGTGACTTCGGGCCTAGGTGAGGTCACCTGTCCTCACCTTCCTTCACTAGAAGGACTTGGAAGTCATCTGTGGTGATGAAAGAAACCTCCCAGTAAAGGTACCCTGCTGACCAAGCACAGGCAGAGGGCAGGCATCTACTTTTTAGCCAATTGAAAAGTGGCATTCTGCCTGCCAATCAGAGGAGCTGATGTTGCCCACACATTACCTTCTGGAACTGAAAAGAGCTTTGTAACTTGGTCACACCCCAGCTCACAGTGGTTTACTATGGTAGGCCTCAGCCTCTGACTTCAAGCCCCAGACTCTTTGACAGTGTCTCTTAATAAACATATTTCTACATTCATGATGCAGTGTCATCAATTATCATTCCTGCACAGAAGACGCAAAACCCTCCTAGGGACATAAGAAAAGCCCTGCTGATTCGGATCAAAGGCCTGTCTAGTTCCGAATACTGTTTTCTCAAAAGCCAACCATTTGCCCCCAAGCAGGACGTGAGCACAATAGCCCTCTCCAACAAGTCTTCCCCAGCTACTGGTATTCAGAGCCATGCTATCTCCGAAACTGGATATAATACATAGCCATCACGACTAGTAGCCTTATTCTTCCTGACTTTGTCCAATCCCATTTTAAAGGTGTCCAAGGTGGTAGCAAATATTTGACCTTGTGGCAAGTAAGTCCATAGTGTATGTGTTGTGTGAAGGACTTCCTTTTGACTCTGATGAATCTCCTATTGTAGAGCCTCTTTGGGTGATCATCCCTTGGCTACATTTAATATTTTTTCAAAAGCAGACTTAATCTATGGTGTCCTCTTTAAGCTTCCAAAATGGAGGTGGGGGAACTTTCTAGGCAGTTGAACAAAAGCAAGCTGACCTCTGCTGTTTGTCCTTTCTTCTTCAGCGAGTGTTCCTATGGGACTTGGATGAGACCATCATAATATTTCATTCTCTTCTAACAGGATCATATGCCCAGAAATACGGGAAGGTAACTAGTGTTTTTGCTTTTACTGCAAAACTTCTGAATTGTTTGATCTTTGCTCTGAGCTAATAAATACTAATTGCAAATCTAGTAAGTGTGCACTCTAGTAGCAGTGAATCAGGGATAGTGCTCAGAAGGAAATATGAGAAACTTTTTATCTGGCCCTGTTACAGAGATGGGATGTCCTTAGATCCACACTCTCATTCTCTCTCCTTTTTGGTTTGCTTCAGACCTAGCCTTACTCCTAGGTAAGCCTATGGCCGCAGTCCCATAGACCTGGGAGTAAGTCCCATTGAACTTGCTGGGATTTACTTCTGACATGCATAGGAGTTCACTGTAGGGTATCTTTCATTGAGTGACAGCTCTGCATAAAAGGTGTGACTGGAAAGTTTGTGAATGGTCACAGAAATCAGACAGTGAAAAATATTCGAACATACATACCTTACAGGCCTTCAAAGTAGGCCCCCTCTGATGCAATGCACCGTTGACAATGTTTGTAGAACTGTTGGAAACATCTGGAGAAGTCCTCTTTTCGTACTGCTTTCAGTTCCCTTGTCACAGCAGCTTGGGTGTGTGAAATGTTGGAAAATCTGCACCATTTCAGTGCAGATTTCAGTTTTGGGAAAAGAAATAAATCCGGTGGGGCCAGATCGAGAGAATATTGAGGGTGGGACAACTCAGTAACCTCAGTAACGATTTCATGCTGAATATGCAGTTCTTCTGCCATCATTCGGATGGACAAACACTGATCCCGCATCAATAACTCACGAACTCCGTTGACATTTGCCGCTGTTCTGCTAGTTGATGGTCTGCCAGACTGAGGGTCATCTTCAATGGCTTGCCACCCTTCATGAAAACACTTAAACCACTCATACACTGTCTTTTGAGTTATAGCTTCATCTCTGTACACAATTGTGAGCATTTTGTGGGTTTCCGATGCCGATTGTATGTTCAAATATTTCTCGCTTTCCAATTTCTGTGACCATTCACCGAGCTTTCCAGTCACACCTTGTAGAATGAGCTTCATGTTCTAAAATAACTCATTTTACTTCAATGCAGTTTAATACTGGCCTCTTCCTCTTTTCCATTCTATTTTCCATTCTATCTTCTAGGATCCAACTCTAGTGATTAGCTCTGGTTTGACCATGGAAGAAATGATTTTTGAAGTTGCTGACACACACTTATTTTTCAATGACTTAGAGGTATGTGTTCTCTTCCAAACTCCAGTTTTAATGCATGAACTTTCCAAAGGTTACTGGACTACACTTCCTATCATGCCCTGCTGCTAGCTATTCTGGCTAAGGCCGCTTGGAGTTGAAGGTCTAGCAGCATTAGGAGAGTGGCAAGTTCCCTACTCACAGGGCAGACCATAATTGGGCTGGATGGACACATAGTCTGTCTTAGAATCACAGAATTGTAGAGTTGGAAGGGAACCCAAGGGCCATCTAGTCCAACCCCTTGCAACTTGGTGTAAGGGAGCTTCCTAAACTTAATTTTCTCTTATTGCAGGAGTGTGACCAAGTTCATGTAGAAGACGTTGCATCAGATGACAATGGGCAAGATTTAAGGTGATACATTTGTATTGGTTGCTTCCAAGGTCTAAAATGTGGCAACGGAAAGGACCCCTTACAGTGTTTTTAGGGGACTTTGAAACAGGTGACATTGTGTTCACCCTACCTAGGAAGCAGTCACAATGACTTCCTGTTCCCCCTTCCTCCTCCTCCTTCACCTGCAACCTGAGATTTTTTTTTAAACTGGAGGCACCAAGTATTAGAACTGGAACTGCATGCATAACATCTTCACTACCACTGAGCTGCTGTCTCTCCTTTATAGACCTCTCAAATAGGGACATTTCTGAAAGCAGCTCAAGAAACAATACTTGCTAACAGAGATTCCAGGGTAACTTGTCCACGAAG
The DNA here is from genome assembly GCF_965112155.1 of Podarcis liolepis. Lineage (NCBI taxonomy): Eukaryota > Metazoa > Chordata > Lepidosauria > Squamata > Lacertidae > Podarcis > Podarcis liolepis. The sequence continues at coordinate 72,593,182 of NC_139561.1, read as the reverse complement.
AACCCCATATTTCCCCCAGGTGTCGGGGCTTAAGATTCAAGAGGAAACTGAGCCCAAGATGCAGTGGTACCTCGGGTTACAGACGCTTCAGGTTACAGACTCCGCTAACCCAGAAATAGTACCTCGGGTTAAGAACTTTGCTTCAGGATGAGAACAGAAATTACGCACTGGTGGCGCAGTGGGAGCGGGAAGCCCCATTAGCTAAAGTGTTGCTTTAGGTTAAGAACAGTTTCAGGTTAAGAACGGACCTCCGGAACGAATTAAGTTCTTAACGAGAGGTACCACTGTATTTATTTTTATTTCATTTTATTTATTAAATTTGTATACCGCCCTATGCCTGTAGATCTCAGGGCGGACCTGCCCTGATCCGGTGATAATGATAAGGTGATCAGACCCTCAGTACACAAAGTCTAAATTAGAACTGGTATTCAGGTTTCTGAGCAGCAGATCAGCAGGGAATGGAGCTGAGGATTTTCATGTGCAGGGAGATCTGCTGTGGGTTATGCAACAGGACTTGAATCATCCATCTAAGAATGATCCAGGTAGAAGTTGCCAGTAGGTGTAATACAAATACAACATTTTCTGTCTCAGCAACTACAATTTTTCCACGGATGGCTTCAGTGGCTCAGGAAACAACGCCAATCATGGTTCATCGGGAGTCCAGGGTGGAGTGGATTGGATGAGGAAGCTGGCTTTCCGCTATCGGAAGGTGCGCGAGGTCTATGACAAATACAAAAGCAACGTCGTAGGTGAGTGTGAGCAGCATCCATGTTCTTGCTGCAACCTGAGGGTATAGGCACTAGGCTGCAGGGGTAGAGTTCTTCTGACTTTATTAAGCTCTTCCATGTTGGAGAGGTGGAGCCACAATCAGCCAACCAACCCTGAAAATTGGCTGGGACTTGTATTCCACCGCTCCAGGGCTTCTGTTTTTTTGTTTTTTGTTTTAATGCAATTTATTAATGTTAAAATAACAAAAAAATCATAAACAGAATTTCAAACCACAATTTTTAGCTCATCTGTATATACAAACCATAATATCACCATACTTCACCATAATATCTGCTCTCCCTCTTGGTTCCATTGTTTTGTGCTTATTCATGCATGTGCATAAAGCCTTATATTCTTAACAATCCAATTTTAAAACCTTATTCATCTTATTGCAAGTGACTTTTAAAAGTTCAACTAATGTAGAAATCTATACACAAAGCTTAAAAAAATATGCATTAAACATTTCCCTTTTTAAAAAAATCAAAGTTCTCTTTCTTTCTTGGGTTTCAAATTATCCAATTTGTCCTGCATAGTTCACTGTTATTTTACCAGTCTTCTTTATCCTTCTTTGGGGGTGGGCTGATACTGGCCTGGCATCCACTCTCAAATACAGGGGCAAAGTCTTTTGCTCCATAAGCCCATCAAGTCCTGTACATCTCAACGTTATAGCTTCAGGTTTTTTTTAAACAAAAATCATTTTCAAAATTCTCTTCAAGTCTTTATATGTCATTTCCCAGGCCTTTTAAATGATTTTACATTGGCACCACATATAGTAGCCTCTCATAGCTTTTGCAGGGCTTCTGTTTTTGATTAACCACAGTTTAGTATGTCATCCAAACACTAAACTCTGAATGATTAATTTTATCTATGGTTTGCTAAACTGATCTGGCCCTTAAAAATATGGTTTGAATGAGGCTTCTTTCAACAAACAAGAGTTAAAATTAACCTCAGTTTGTTAAGTTTGGACAACATAGGACGCTGTGATTAAAACATCAGGGAAAGATTCTAGATTTCTTGTAGCCATGCACATGAGGGCCCGAGGCTTGCAGCAACTCATCCTCATAATGCTAAACTATGGCTTAGCATTTTGTCCAGACCGGATAAACTGGATTGTCTTAACAGTTTGATATCTGAATTGTCTAGATTGAAAGACATATTGAAGGCAAAAGAGATAGCTAATCCATGTCTGTGAAATCCTCTGTTTTATAAAATAAGTACCTATTCCCACATTGGTGAAGAGGGTTTTTCTTAAAACAGATTACTCAGAGATCTTTCACCTTTTTACAATAGGTTATTTATCACTGTATTTTAGCATAAAAGTATCTGTGAGAGCGCAATTCAAAAATGAGTTCCATTAATGGAGAGCAAGATTGTTTTTGTGCAATGTGGAATGTTTTATATGTAACCATTTGCAAACCATCTGGAGCGCAGAAAAGCAACCTATAAATTCCAAAATGAATAAATGTTGGGGTTGAAAATCTTTCACTTGACATTTTCATAATGTTATTTCTGTATTGAAACAATTCCAAATGAAGTGAATCCAGAAATCACAAAGTTGGGCCCTTGCTCTGATTGCACCGATAACATAGGGTTGTATCCAATGTGAGTCAAACTCAGATCTGTTTAAATTTAATCGCTAACTTAGGTCCATTAATTTCAGTGGGTCTTCTCTGAGCAGAACTTAGTTTGGATACAACCAATTACATGATATATTTATGTTCCTGCTTTCTGACTAATATAATTTGTGTGCATTCTGCAGCCCTTCTCAGCCCAGAAAAGAAGGAGGCTTTGCAGAGATTAAGGGAAGACATAGAAATGTTAACAGATTCCTGGTTGGGAACAGCGTTAAAGTCCCTGCTGCTCATCCAGTCAAGGTATGAAGATAAGTGTCTGCTCTGCCAGCTGCCATATTTACAGCTCTAGTGCAATGTGGTACATGCTATGCATTTTTTACAGTGATGTGTCTCATACACTATTGGGTAGAAATATAGGGTCTGAATTGTGATGCAACTACAATGTTTTAGTGGAGATCCTTGTGCCTTAGTACCCAAACACATGGCCGCATTGCCTTTCATCCAATCAAAAATGTAAAGGCCAGGGGAGCTGGGCAAGAGAAATAGGATAATTTGCATCTCATTAAAATGTACAGGAAATATGCATTTGTCAGATTATTTTTTTTATTGATCATAGTACAAGCTACATGCACACAATATTATATTACATGCAGAAGCAGCTCTCTGAGTAAAACGGTGTCACTACACTTGCTTCCTGATGGGTGGGTCCAGTGGTGGAGGAACCCTCTCCGGCACCGGGGTGGGGCAGCCTGTACGGAGTGCGCATGTGTGGCATCCCATACGGACTGCACATGTGTGGCAGCCCATACAGACGCCACGTGAGCAGCGCCCATACAGACTGTGCGCACCCTCAGCTGCTTTACAGCTTGGGGGAGGCAGGGGCTATCTTGTCACACACACACCCCAGAGTGGTACCCGGGGTGGCCTGCCCCCTCCGCCCCCCCCCCACTTCGTATGCCCCTGGGTGGGTCATTATTGCATACACCGGAGGAGAGGGGTGAGGTGGGTTGGTGATTAGCACAGTGCAAAAGCACCAGCAGGAGAACTGGATTGGCTCTGCCGCCCCCACCCAGCAAGCTGCTTCCCATTACTTGTTTAATAATGCAATCTGCTGATACCTCTTGCCAGTTGCCCTGTCATCAGAAGCAAAGGAGGGCAATTTCAGTTGTGTGCCCTGCTTATGTAGGTCCCTTCCCAAGGAGGCTCAGCCGCTGTCTTCTTTTGTTACCCTTCAAGTGCCCAATAAAGCCTGTGTGTTGTACAGCCAGGCACTATTTAGATATGCTGGTTGATTGAGATTGAACTCTGCATTCTGTTCTTCTGCTGTAGTTTGATTGTGTTCACTTTTTTATTGAATTTTTACGTGGCACTACCCTGAGATCAAGTGAAACTGGTATATAAAAATTTAAAAGAAATACACCACACACATATTTAGATTTAGCTAGATAGAGAGACGCACATATAGATATACCCAGTGTTTTTTTCTGGAAAAATAGGAGTCGGTACTCACCTATGAAGTTGTTAGAGTCAGTACCACACTTTTTAACAACAACAAAAGAGGTACTGCATACCCCTAAGTACCCCCTGAAAAAAGCACTGGATATACCCATCTAGATATTAAACATGATTATATCTCTTGCCTTTTTATGTGCTTAATTTAATTGTTTCGAATGGATCTGTAGTGCATTATCAGGCAAACTCTTTGCAATTAATTTGCTGCTTCACAATATCACTGTTGGAATAACTGGAAGCCAAGACCACCCTTAACACTGAACCATTGCAAATGTCAGCCCCAGAGATCAAGGGTCGCTTGAAATATGGATGAGAGGTACAAAGAATAACAAATACTGTGATGCATAAAGGGGGAGGATCCAGTCTTGAGTTTCATGTCATTTCTTGTTCCTTCCATTAGTGCTTGCAAATACAAGGCTGGCAGCATCCCACCTTTTTTCGACTTTGTATAAGCAAGCTCCTCTCCCTGACCCATTTCTCTTGCCACCTTCTAGAAAGAATTGTGTGAATGTTCTGATAACGACTACTCAGCTGGTGCCGGCTCTGGCCAAAGTTCTGCTGTATGGATTAGGTGACGTGTTCCCAATTGAAAATATTTATAGCGCAACAAAAATAGGTAGGTCTTGACATCAAATTCCAGCTCTCTTTGGCAGTTGTCTTGGGTGGTGGTAGGGAGTCGGCCCTCTTGTGCAACCTGGGGTTGTACAACCTCCCCTGGAAAGAGGGGGAGACTTCAGTGCGTAAAGCAACCCCATAGCACATGTTCCACTTTCTGCATGACTCCTTAAAAGACCTTTGTTGGCTCAAAGCCATTTGGAGCAAAGCTTTGCTCTCAGATACAGTCATACCTTGGGTTGAGGTTGCTTCAGGTTGAGCGTTTCCGGGTTGTGCTCCACGGCAACCTGGAAGTAATGGAATGTGTTACTTCTGGGTTTTGCCACTTGCGCATGCGCAGACGGTCAAAATGACGTCATGCACAGAAGCAGCAAATCGCAACCCCGCAGGTGCAGACACGGGTTTCGTTCGCTTCAGGATGCGAATGGGGCTCCAGAACGGATCCCGTTCATATCCAGAGGTACCACTGTACTGTTGCAGTCTCTATAGTGGGTGGGTAAACTGGGCTTTAGCACTCCTATCAGCTGTATAATTTTATTTATTTATTTATTTATTACTGTTTATTTCTTAAACAAGTTCTCTTAAGTGTCTTACAATGTTGCAAAGGTCAGTAGTAGTAGTAGTAGTAGTAGTAGTAGTAGTAATAGTAGTAGTTTTGGCATTTTTATCCTGCCCTTCCACCAAACGGGGCTTCCAGAATGGCTTACAAAAATCAGTGAGAAGACAGCCCCTGCCCCAGTTCACTAAGAGACACAATGCAAAAAGAAAAAGAACTGGGAGGGAATAGGAAAAAAGCAAGCTCAGGCATTCTAAATTACAGAAATCTTGTAGTGAACAGCAGGAATGGAAACAATTTGGAGAAGAGCCAAAGGTTGCTGAGCCTTTCAGCAAAGCTGTTGGAGAGGCCCTGCAGGCAAGGATCAGGGTTCAAGGGAAGAGCGAGCCCTGCCATGGTGCTGGGGCCCCGACAGCTGCCCACGGGTACCACATACTGATGCCAACCCCACTGGGGCCTGTACCTTTCCTTTGACCATATGCAACAGTGTGTTTGTAATCTCTTGACAGGTAAAGAGAGCTGTTTTGAAAGGATTATCTCTCGGTTTGGGAAGAAGGTGACATATGTGGTGATTGGAGATGGGCGTGATGAAGAGATGGCAGCCAAACAGGTGACTGTTGACTACGTTTGTCTTGCAGCACCCTTCCTGAGAAGAGCGGGCTCCCTTTTTGCACCCCAATAATAATCCATTGCCTCCCTTCCTCCTGCAGGCACTGCCAAATGGCCGGAGCCTGTTTGCCTTAGAGACAACACAGCCATAGCATCCCTGGGCGTCCTTTGCCCCCTTTTTTGTTGCGCATATTTCATTTCTCAGTGTGTTGGAGCTTGCCTGGGGTGTCTGTGGATGTCCCAGCATATCCAAATGGAGATCTTTAGAAGGCAGGAGGCAGATAATAACAGCAGCAACAACAACAATAATTAATAATAATATTTTTATTTATTTATACACTGGCCATCTGGCTGGGTTTCCCCAGCCACTCTGGGCGGCTCCCAACAGAATATTAAAAACAGGATTAAACATCAAACATTAAAAACTTCCCTAAACAGGACTGCCTTCAGATGTCTTCTAAAAGTCAGATAGTTGTTTATCTCTTTGACATCTGATAGGAGGGCTTTCCACAGGGCAGGCGCCACTACTGAAAAGGCCCTCTGCCTGGTTTCCTGCAACCTCACTTCTCACAGTGAGGGAACCGCCAGAAGGCCCTCGGAGCTGGACCTCAGTGTCAAAGGGGATTTTGAACCTGCTCCCAGGGAAAGCCTCACCCTCACTAGGTAGGGTGGCCTAGCTGTACTTTAGCAACTGCTGTCAACTGCGTGCTTCTGCTTCTGAAAATAGCAACATTGGCTGGTTGCCTGTGAACCTTTCCTGACTCTTTTTTCATTTCCTCACGGGTGAGGCCTGCGTTCACTCATCTCCTGCAGAGCACTGACTTCCATTCCTGCTGCACAAGTTGCTTATGTGCTTGTTTCTTAACACCCCTCCACCTCTTTTGTTTTGCAGCACAACATGCCCTTCTGGAGAATCACAAATCACGCCGATCTGGTGTCGCTCCACCAGGCCCTCGAACTGGACTTTCTGTGAGGAGCTGAGCAGCAGGCAGTCCGGCACAGCTCCCGACAGCCCCATCTTGGCAAGAGCAGACTTGGGGACTTCCTTTTTCATCCAGACAAAGCAATGTAGCTAACGGAAGTGTACAGTAGGAGGCGCCACAGCGTCGTTTTTCCCAGGAGAGCCACCCAAGCCTTTCACTGCTGTCTGCGTTTGGGCAAAGGAAATTTGAGGAGGAGACCCAAAACAGAGCATCCTGGCTAGGAATCTCCAGCAGTACAGACCTAACCCACTGTGCAACCTTTGATGGTATAATATTATGCATTTTCTTAAAAAAAGGAAAGGAAAAAAGCAGTGGGTTGTGGTTTGTTTTTTTTTTGTTGTTGTAGAGTACTTTGTCACCTCCAGGCCTCTCTCTCGAGCTTTCAGAACATAAAGAGAAGTGAACTGATTGTTTATTTTTTTTACAGAAAAGGGTCCAGAAACATTTCCCTTCCTGCAAAGCCAGAAAGGGCTGTAGATTTTCATGGAAAGGCCACAAAACAATTCTGTGTGTTGACAGGGTGGTGGAAGTTCTTCCAGTGCCTGCTGGGGTACTGATTATAAGGCAGACATCCGCTCTGTGCCTGACGCCAAGAAGGGGTGGTTGGGGCCAGTACTTCTGAAGAATCTGTCTCTCTGTCTCTCCACTCCCAAGCAGCAGCATGACATTTAGGTGCAGGTGAGGTCAGATTACCTGAGTGACAGAAAAGGGAAAAACACCATTTCTTCCTTCTTTTTGACAGCTGACTTGCATAAGTAGAAGCAGGATTTCTTAAGAGGCAGCACAGTGTGAAATGATAGGAGCTGCCCAGCCAGCAAAGAAAATCCAGCTAGGAAAACACCTCCTTTGCAAATACTTTAGTGTGATCTGCCAAATTTGCACACAATATTCCAGCTTGGCAGGAACTGTAGCCTCCTCATTTTGCATCAAACGTGCTGCTTCTTTGTAATTTTTTTTTGGTGCGGGGAGTTGAGCAGAATGGAGTGTCTGGCAACTTGCAGGTCTGCGAATCTTCTCTTTAATTCAGAATAGGAGATAGTTACCATAGTGTCAGGGTCAAGCACTGGCTTAGTGAAAGGGAAGTAGGGACACCTGTACTCACTTGCAGAGCAGAAATTTCAAAATGCTAATGACTATAGGGGTGGAAACCCCCGAAAGTTTCAAGGGGGAACCTCCCAACAATTTATTTCATTATTTTTATTTCAACTATATGCCACTTAATATTCAGAATTCCAAAATGGGTTGCTGAAGCTAGGGACCCTGCCAAGCTCATTGCTTCTGGCTTTGACAGGTGCAGATGCATTTATTTTTTAGTCCCAGTCAAAGACTCTCATGTCCCAAGAAAAGTCCCCATTGCATTTGGTACCATGCAGTACCTACTGCTGATCACCCACCCGACAGTGCTTTATCTGCATACTCCTTAAGTAGTAAGGCAGGAACTGTAGGGACTCATAGTTCCATTCATACCAGCAGGTGGAGAATAAGTTCTTCTTGCTAGGTAGGCAGCATTCTGTTTTCTTTCCCTGCGGGAACATAGTGTATACTAGATGGGTAGATTCTGCACCACAGAGAAAGCCGTACAGGGTGCCAGAAGGCTGCTGTTTCCTGACGTTTATTGCAAGCTCGCAGAAGGCAACATAACAGTATTCTTTGGGATGAAAATGCATCCCACTCCCTCAGAAAGGAAGCTCACTTCTAAAAGAGACCCTGTTTTTGTAATTCCAGCTTTCTGTGAATTTTTAACTCCTTTGCGAAGGCCAGAAAGGTCACTAGCTGAGCAGCCACTCCTGAGACATCTCCTACTGTATCGGTGTGGGCTGTGCTTGACTTTGGAATCAACTCTGTGCCTTAACTTCCATTGCAACTCTTGGATATGTCAGCAACTGTAGAGGAATACCTTGCCCGGCCCCCATTTAAATTAACCTAGTTTTTTGTGTGTTTTTTTAAGTGTTTGCAGAAAGCGTAGCGGGCAGGGATTTGTTAAGCCACCAGGAAACTGACCATTGTTGCCCTGAGTTTTGTTTTACTTGGCGAAACTGTTTCGAACGCCTTCAAGATTTCAGAAGACCTTTAGCTGACGTGTGTGAAGCTTTGTTTTTGCATCAGATACCAATATTTATATAGTGTCCTCTCTGATGTTTCCTAACCCACTCAGGGGATGGTACATTTTCTGTGTTAACGTTAATAAACATTGTCCCGGCTCTTGTTATCATTGAACTCACTGGCTGCGTTTCTCTGGGGTCTTCATACAGTATTTGGAAACTGGCTCCTCGCCCCTTCCTACTCTTTCCCACTGTTTAGCATTCAAGCACCAGCCAGTTCCCTTCTAATGCAATCGTGGGCTCTCCGCATCCTTTACGTCCCTGCAGTGAGCTTGGGAGTCTTGCGTTCTCAGCTCCAACTCTGCCTGTGTTTCCATTGCAGTCTGAATCCCACCAGGCACCAGAGGCAGCTGCATGCGCTGGTGTAGATTAGAAACGCTGATTCACCCTCGGAGTCTTGCAGGTGTCCAGAATTGGCATCAGCTGTGCTTATGGTTATGATTAGAAGGCATTAACGGCTGTAGGTTTCCTCAAGCATCATGTTCTGTGTAATGGGAACTGTCCTTGTGAACTGGAAAAATAAAGTCTTTATTTTCTGTATAAAAAAACATTGTTCTATTCCTGCTTTCTGAAAACTCGATCCAAGCTCACTCTCGGTGCAAGGAAATTTGGTGTGTGTGGATTCATATGTATTGAGACTTTATACTTCACATGCAAGCTGCAAGCCTTGTTAATTATAAGCCACACCGTTTATATAGCCAGGCGCCCAAGAGATTTTTTTTGTGCCCTTCCAAAATTTTGTCGTTCCCTTTTTAGAAAAAACAGTACTCCCCTATGCTGCCTGCCCCCCCCCATTTCCCCAAACTGGTTTAATGGTTCCCCCCACTGTGATGCCATGATCCTCCAAGGCCCACCAAACATTTTCCACTTGAAGGCTTAAAAACATTTTTATTGACTCTGATGTCCCCTGCCCCAATATTTTCTTCCTATTTTTAAATTTTGTTTAATGACAGCCCCCAATAGATAATTCTATGATGCCAAAGGATTGTTTGTGGGTCCCCAAAATTTTCCTCTCGATTTTTTTTTACTGACCGTTCCCCTGCTGTGATTCCGTAATAAGCTTTTTGTGTCACCTAACCCTCAACAACCTTTATTTTTAAAAGGCTAAGTTGGTCATGCCCTAGTTTATACTTTGACATGCCCCCAGTCGTCGTCCCCCAGCTTATCCCTGGATCAATGTAGCCCTTAGCTCAAATGTTTGTGGCCTGTACTGCCTGCAATTTGCTCAAAACAGTATACATCATGGACGGGTAATAATAATAATAATAATTTATTATTTATACCCCACCCATCTGGCTGAGTCTCCCCAGCCACTTTGGGCGGCTCCCAATCAAATGTTAAAAATAGTACAGCATTAAATATTAAAAATTTCCCTAAACAGGTAACGTGTGGCCCTCCATATATTGCCAGACTACAGCTCCTATCATCCCTATTGAGCATCCTGGCTGGGGCTGATGAGAGTTGGAGTCCAATAACAGCATATGGAGGGCCACCAGTTCCTCACATCTCCTTGGTGAGACATGGCTCCTGTTACATGTAGATGCTCTGGGTAGTTTTAATGCAAGGGACAGCCCAAGGAAAGCATGGCAGACAGCCAGAGCCTTTGGGTCAGAGCTCTTATCTGCTGTGATGCAGAGACCTGCGAGCCCAGAGAAACAGCTGCCACCAGTATGATGTGGAGGAGGCTGATAATCACTTTCCTTCCCGAAATACGAAGCACAGCCAGACATGTGGGGCTCATGATCAAAAGATAAGGAACTCCCAATGTGTCTGTCCATAGCCTCAGCAAAGCTGGCATTGCATTTTTTTAGCAATTAGTCACACCAAGCCAACATGTCTCCCTGCCTCTAAAATACCTAGATCAGTGGTTTGAAATTCCTTTGAAGGAGAGCTGAAATGAGCACAGGTGACCTGGCTTCAAAGGGAAAGGACTGTTCTCAGAAATGCCATGTGGATGCCATGTGCTGCACCCACTAAGCCACATAGATTATTTCAACATTGACACTTTTCAGGGAGGAGCTTGGGAGTACTGTCTATCTCTGCATCACCCTGCCCTTTTCCTGAGATTGTTGGAGATTCTTCATCAGATGCCCTCACTGAACTGAGGTGCTGCAACTCTATAATTGCCTGTCAAGAGTCCTGGGCCTACATTCCTCTTGGCACACGAATTTCTTAGTTTCCCAGGCCTTAAAAAAACTTTCAGCCTCTCCCAGATTATGAGTGGCTGCTGCTATTGAAATTTGGGGCTTCAAAGTTTGCAAAAGCGGCCCCATCTTTCAGGTCAAATTCATGACGTTAGTCACATGCTTATTCTGGATGTTTCGTTTTAAAGCAGAAGCAAACAAATTTCTTTTGGGGGGGAGGACAGGAAAAACAGCTGGGAGGGAAGGAGAGAGTTTCAGCAGATTTGTTCAAGGTCCCAGTTCAGCTCAGGAATCTGTTCCAGACTTGGGCCCTGTAACTGCTTTTGCTCCAAAATAAAAGTAGCCAGGTTAAGCACGCTTGCTGAAACACATGGCTAATAGCAACTGGAGTTTAGCCCTTAAGTGTGCCAACCTATATAAGCTAGGCTTTCAACTGGTTGATTGGCTTTTGTGTTAACTATTCATTTATGGGCCCCTGCTGTTCCACTCAGTGGTGTTCAGGACGCCAGCAGTTATGCAAATTCAGTTAAACAGAATACAAAGCCTTATCTTGCATGACCCAATTGCTGGCTGAATTGAAACAAATGGGCATTTGTCTATTTTCAAATGACTCATCTAAGGATTACTTACTATCAGAGCAGATGAGGACCTCAAGAACTCATCTGCCTGAGTACTGGGAGAAAAGGGCAAGTTCATTCTTCTTAGGCATAATAAAGTTTCCTCGGTGTGTGTTCTTTGCAGCCAACAGCATCACCTACTGTTGATTTGCACAAAAAACTTGTTAACTCAGGTGCACGTTCCATATTATATCACACTGCGGTTGGTTTGAAAAGCTGGTGAGAGGAAGGTAGAAGTCCTATTAAAAGGCTTCTTCCTCTTTTTGGAGACTACTTTGTTGTTAAGGAAACATGTGCAACAAGGCATGGTGTCCATAAAGTTCTCCACTGTATATGGGCAGTGTGAAGCAAACTTCCTGTCAGAAGTTTCCATTCTCTTTAGTATTTTAGATCTGCGGCAGCTTCACGGCAGAAGTGACAGAATGCTATTGGACTCATGTCTGGCTGGTGGCCTTCCCTTCATGGAGACAGTGGATAGAGTGTTTTTCTCCCTCTTGTGACACCAGAATTCATGGACATCCAAAGGTTGGAAGATTCGAGAGATAAAAGTACAGGGCAGCCTCAGCAAGGCCTCATCTGATGTTCTTATGATAGGAAGACCCCATGCTCTAGTATTCTGAGAGAAAATATTCTCTGCTCATTCCCTCCACATTCTGTGCAGACTAACGGTGAAGTCATTCTGCAAATATGGAGCCTTAACATAGCCAAAACAGCACTACCCACAAGAAAATGGTACCAGCAGATTTGTTGTTAGGGGAGCAGGGATTCAACCGTAAGTTGGTTCCATGCTCATCAATATAGCCAATTTAATGCACGCTATACGTGACTGAAAGCTGAGAGAATGAATGGGTAGTGGGAAATGCTTTAGTGGGGCTCTCGTTTAAAAAACAACTGTCATCCCTGTGTGGTGGAAAACGTTTTACTGTATTTATCCCTAGATAGCCTAAAATGAAGCATGAATACAATGTTGGGTGTTGTAAAAGAGCTGTGATGTTTGTGAAGAAGCTGCAGAGGAATTTGCTGACACGAATAGAGGAATCTATGGCCTTGTTCTTCCTCAAGCCTGTCCCTGTGAAGTTACTTTTGCTCTTCTGATAAGGTCGTTGCCTAGATACTTGACTGCAACTCTGCTTATGTGGCTTCATTTCTGTGCATGTGTAAAGCTAAGGCAAGCGAATGCCTCTCTAGAAGCCTGCGTGATTTATAGGCCTGTGGACTCCTGTGGGCTGCTGCTGTTTTGCCCAAGTAAATCTTGTGTCAAACATTTCACAACTGGTGTAGCTAATTGAAGAAAATCCACAGAAACTCCAGCGGGTGCAGAATGCTGCAACGAGGCTCCTCACGGGGTCTCTGCCATGGGAGCATATTCACTCAGTGCTTTTCCAGCTGCACTGGCTCCCGGTGGAGTACAGGGTCAGATTTAAGGTGCTGGTTTTGACCTTTAAAGCCCTTCACGGCCTAGGACCCTCATACCTACGGGACCGCCTCTCCTGGTATGCCCCACGGAGAGCCTCAAGGTCCATAGATAACAACACCCTAGTGGTCCCAGGCCCTAAGGAAGTTAGATTAGCTTCAACCAGAGCCAGGGCCTTTTCAACACTGGCTCCGGCCTGGTGGAACGCTCTGTCTCATGAGACCAGGGCCCTGCAGGATCTGATTTCTTTCCGCAGGGCCTGTAAGACAGAGTTGTTCCGCCTGGCCTTTGGTTTGGAGCCAATTTGATTCTCTCCCCCTCTTTCTTTTTCCTTTCTCCTCCTGTGATGAGGCTGCATTTTAATATTTTATTGTTTCAATATTTTAATGTTATATTTTAATCTTGTTTTGAAATTGTATTCATTCAATTTGTTTTATTATTGCTTGTTAGCCGCCCTGAGCCCGGCCTTGGCTGGGGAGGGCAGGGTATAAATAAATATTATTATTATTATTATTATTATTATTATTATTATTATTATTATTATTATTAAACCTAGCAGCTACCTAAGGAACAGAGGAAGACGGAAGCCTACTCAAACTGTGGTTCGTGGAAGCGCTTCAAAATCCTGCAAATTAGCATGCTTTGGGATTGTGCTCCTCTCACATAACTGCTGATAAAACAAGATTTGAACAAGAACTGAATCGCTTTATTCTTCTAAACAACTTCAACAATGTCAATAAGTTAACACCAGCTTTAAACTGAAGGCCCAACTCAGCCGCTCTGCTCATGCGTTACTCATGTGTTGGGCACACCCTCAGGTTAACCCCCCACCTACCCACTCCCAACACATGGATGTCTCCAAACCAACCCACTAAACAGGCGCAGTTGCTCACGCATAAGGGTTCCTTTGCCAATCAATCAACTATGTTGATTGCAAGGACATGGGAGTAGGGGGCTACCCCGGGGTGTTATGTTGAGGGTGGTGCCACAACACAGCCCTGCTCCAGCTTCAACATGTGAGTGCCCTTTATACCCTAATAACTCGGGAATATGGCTGAAGTTATGCAGGAAAGGCACATCCAATTTTTAATGAAAAACAGTTGCAGGAGGCTGTGAGTCAGGGGAAGGAATGCGAGAGGGAGGTCCAGTGCCACAATACCCATATCCTTTCCCCTATGAGTGAAAAAGCAGGTTGGGATAAAGTTTGAGAAGAAAAACGGCTGAGGAGGAAAGGATCTTTCTCTCTTTTTCACTATCCCTCCACTCAAACCTGCAGCCTCCCAAAGCTGCTTTTCGCTTGAAAAAGAAAAAACAGGAGACAATTAATGTGCCAGCTGAATAAAAATCTGCTTGCACTTGAGCCCTAGATCAGTTGAAAATAAATAAATAACAATAATCAGGCTCAACAATTTGAACACCTGAAACACATTGCTGTAACAACACTGGAAGAATTTTATCTTCAACTACATCAGGTGAGTGGGGAGGGAGAACAATTCCACCTAGAAATGTAGGGCACATATTTGGGGCTCCTATACAGAAGAACCTGGGACTGGTGTGCCAAGAAACTCAGTTTGTAGGGCTGTTCATGGAACCGGCTCTTTGAGAATGGGCCATTTGGCGACATGAAGCCAGCAGCAAGTAGAAGCTTCATTGAAGCTAAGGGCTTAAGTCACTGAATGGGACAAGAACGTCAGAACCAAAGAGAGGAACCAGCAAGGGAAGGAAGGGAAGACTCCAAAAGTGCATTAGAAACTAATTAACTACAGCCTAACAAGGTTCAAGTTCTAGGATCCTGAGTCAGTTGCCCAACAAGGGATGGCTAAGATGGTATTGCATAGATAGCACCTGACTCAATCAAGGGACAGCTAAAGCAATGAAGCTTACAATATTAGAGCTGTCTCATGAAGAGAGGAAGTAAAGCCTATTGGCTACAGAGAGGAGGTCAGCGCCACAGTCTTCCCCTGTAGTTTCCTCTCCTTTAATGCTACAATGAAGAATGCACCAGGTATGCAGGTTGAGGGATGCCTTGCACACATACAACTCTTCCAAGCCAATATGGGGTGTCACAGGAGATTAACAAACAGGATGGGGTGTCTTTTTCTAAGGGTGCGCCAAGGGCTGTAGCAACCATAACCTCTATCTGAAATGAACCTCTGCAAGGATGGATAACCTGTAGCAGTCGTGTTGTTGGTGGACTCCAACTCCCATCAGCCCCAGCCAGCATGGCCAAGGATGCTGAGAGCTGTAATCTGGAAACATCTGGTGGGCCACAGGTTACCCACCTCTGGCCAAGAAGCATGGAAACCACGTTCCTGACTTCACCTTCTAGGCTTAGCCCATGCTGGTGATCCTGGAGGCAGCTTTAACGTGTATCTGTGCCCCCACTCCAGGTGATGCATGAGTTGCAATGGGGCCAACAACACTCCTGTGAAGGTCAGCATGTGATGACATGAACTCCTTAGAGCGGGGATAGCCAACGTAGTGCCCTTGAGATGGTGCTGGCTAGCACTCCCATCACTCCTTCCATTGGCCATGTTTGCTGGGATGAATAACATCTGGAGCGCAACATGTTGTGTACCCCAGCCATAAGAGGGACACCATATGGGAAAAATAAATGATGGTGATGGGATTGACCATCTCCCCCAACCCCCCTGCCCTGTCTGATGTCCCTGCGAAGCTAGAAAAAAACTCTTACATTACAAAAAATAATGCTCAAAGGCAGGCCTGGGATCATCTTGACAGGTACAGACCAAAATATGGGTACACACACCCCAGAACTCCTCTCGCCTCTCTAGTAATAAGGCTTGGCCACATGGGACACAGCATATAGCTGGGCTTACAAACAGCTGTCCCCAAGAGTCCCATTTCCTTGATGCTGTGCAACCTTGGAAGTGCCAGCAAAGAAGCTTTGAGCAAGTCCATATGCCCGACGGTTGACATATCCTCGTATAGCCTCTTGGTCACCATGTCCTTGTACAACCAGCTGCCGGAAAGCTGGCATGCCTTTGCCAGCTAGATCTCCATTGTCCATTTCATCACCAGTGACCGGGACTGCAGCCTGCAAAGTAGGGTGCAAACATTTGTAGTAGACGCTTCTCAAAAGGATCCCGGCTACGTAGCAGGGCAGGGCTGTGTAGAGCGCGTGCGCCGCAAGGTGGGAGTCGTAGTTCAAGGGAACGGTGTTCCAGAGCCATGAGACAGCAAGGATGGCGCTGTCAACCAAGAGGAACGTGTAGTAGATTGCAGAGCGGTAGCATGTCTTCCCCTCGGCCACATTGAACCAGCAGAAGTAGAGAATGACGGCCACCACAGCCCGATAAGGCCACTCCAAGGCGGTGCGTTCCATGAAGTCTGTACCTTGCAACGTAACCCAGAGAAACATGGCGGACCAGACTGCCAGGAAATGGAGGGAAACGTAGCTCGGAAAGACCACCGCGAAGAGCGCCAGGCACAGGATGCGAGGGCACACCAACAGGAAGTTCCACAGGAAGTAGATGGTGGAGGACCGGCGGCCCAGCTTGTGCTTCTCCCGCAGGAAGCTGCGCAGGGTTTGGTGATAGTCCAAGAGGGCCCAGGCGATACACAGGAAAGAGGTGCAAATCCCAAGCACTGAAATGAGAGGAGGAAGAGACCAATCAAATCCACACTACACAAAGACAGGCACTGGTGCTACTAGGAAGAACATGCGGCCTGCTGACATTCTCAAGTTGCGTGTAAACATAATAAGAATCCAGTACTTAAGAATGAAAGGATGCATTTGAAACTATGTGGGCGATATCTGTCGAAATCTGAGATGCCAAGGTGGGTGACAAAGTGTACAGAGGGCACTGATAGAACCACAGAATTGTAGAGTTGGAAGGGGACCTGTGGGTTATCTAGCCCACCCCCTGCAATGCAGGAATCTCAACAAAAGCATCCACAACAGACGCCCACTTCCATAACCTCCTGTGGTCTTGGGGCAGGTTTTTAGTGCTATGTGATGTTGGGTCGGTAACTGTCTCTCAGTCCGACCCATCTTGCAGGGTGGTTGTGAGGATTGAAAAAAAATTAAGCAGGAAGAGAATAGAATATGCTGCCTTTATCTGATAAGAAGAAAGACAGTGTGAATTAGCAGAAGCAGCCAAAAATAATGGCCAACAAATGTATGTTTATGGCCTTTGGGGGTGTATTAGTGAGGTGTTATTGTTATGTTATGCATTTTGTGTTTTTTCCTCTGTAAACCACCCTCTGATCTTCCCATGAAGGGCGGCATATAAATTTAATAAATAATAATAATTTTGCTATTAGTGAATGTGATGTATACGAGTCACCTGGGGTGGTCCTATTTTCTCTGTACCTCTTAAACTGGTCTGTTGCCCTCAGGTGTGAAGTATGCTTCAGCTACCCACCCACCCAGCTTCTCCACAAGGAATGGGAGATGCCATCTTGTCCTTTGTCTCAGCAAAATGCCTTGGGTTGCGCCCAGCATGGTGGGTTGGGGTGTCAAAGAAGGGTGGGTGGGGGTGGTGGGTGACCTCATTGGAATATTTTTGTTTATTTGTTTATCTTTAAATAAATAAATTGTTAGGTTTAATACCTGCCCTTCACCATAAGATCTCAGGGCAGGTCATAATGACATAAAATATAACAGTAAAAACAATTTAAAAACAAATCAGAATCACAATTACAGTGGGTCCTAAAATATACATCTCGAGTGTCAAAAGCTGCATAATTAAGGTGCCAAACACACCTCTGGGGGAAGGGAATGCCAGGACTCAGGGGCCACCACAAAGAATGCCCTCTCTTGCCACCAAGCCACCACAAACTCTGGAGGATGGAGGAACTACCAAGAGGGCACTCACTCTCTGCTGATTTTAACATCTGAGAGGGAAGAAGGCCGTCTTTCAGATATTTGGGGGCTGAGTAATTTAGAGCTTTAAACACTAGTCTGTTGCCCTCAGTTCGTTGTTTCCCTTCATCTCGTTTGTATTCTGTACATGAAATGGGAGAGAGGCCCTTCTTCTTCTTCGCCTCAGGTAGCAAAATGTCTTGGGCCTGCCCTGTTCTTAGCCATGGTTTGAGACAGGCACCTGGTTGGTCAATGCGAGAATGGGATGCTTGACCAGTGGGAACTTAATAGGCTTTTCTTGTCTTCTTACTGGATTTAAACTGAAACGATCTACACAAACCACACAAGGAAACTTTGCGAACCAAACAAACCAGTCCTTTATCCTGCACCCTTCTGGACGGACACTCACCCTGAAATATCTCTGCTTTCTTCGTGCATAGGATAATGTAGAGCCCCAGGACGAGCTGAGGGGCGCTTTCCAGGAAGGTCTCAAAGAGGCGCAAGAAGCTGATGTCATGCGACAGGAAAACAGCATAAGCAATATCTTTGTCTGCTTTCGTCCGGCACACGCGGAAGCCCACCTTCAGAACATAGAAACACCTGTGAAAAGGGAAGGTGACACAAAATTCAGAGGGTGGGTCATGAAGGAGAGCCAATGTGGGGGTGGCGGGTGAACTGCGGAGATCCAGCTCAAATCCTCAGGCCCCAAACCATACAGTAAAGTGACCTGGGGGTAGTTTCCCTTTCTCTCTGCCTCACCTACCTCATAAGGTTGTTGTGAGGCTAAAAAACAGGAAAGATCTTCGTGAGAAGGGCGGGTCATAAAAATGCAATAAATGTTGTTGCATGCCACCCCAATCTCCGAGTGATGAGAGATTCAAGCAGTGAGCGGTGAGAGATTCAAGACACTTACCTACGGTTCAGTTTCCTTGGAATGACACCACCCACACGAAAGAAAGAGCTGTCAGCAGACTCAAGGGAACCCCGAGGTTTCCAAAAGTAGAAAAACCCCACAACCTTTTGCATAGGTGAAAACAACCCTCAGGGTTTTTGACCTGAGGCAATCCAGTCACATGAGTGGCATATAAAAACAACAACAACAACAACTACTACTTCTTCTTCTTCTTCTTCTTCTTCTTCTTCTTCTTCTTCTTCTTATTATTATTATTATTATTATTATTATTATTATTATCCAAATAAGTTAAATAAGGATGATCACACTCAGTGAGCATGGAATGCTGATTGACTGTTGGGGGAAAATGGAAACTGGGCAGAGAAGGGAAGGGAAGCTGATTGTCTGGAACATAGAACAGGGCATGCCACACTGCAGAATTTTGTTACAGGCCTCACCTGCCGATATTTTACTTGTCTTATTAACAGATACTGTAATCACCCTACATTCTAGGAGGTAAGATCAATCCTCCTTGCGTAGCCCAGTCTCCAAACTTATGTTTGTATAGAATCACAGATTATTTTGTTGGGTTCCATAAACTAAAAACAGACTTAAATGAGGGGCGGGGGGCTTGGCTCCTAGGAAAAGAGGACTCCCACATCCTATCACGGAACTTCACAGTCCTTGCTCCCCGAGTACCTTACAGCAAGGGACACAGCATCCCTGATTGTCCTTACCTGTACAGGTAGCCC
The DNA here is from genome assembly GCF_965112155.1 of Podarcis liolepis. Classification (NCBI taxonomy): domain Eukaryota; kingdom Metazoa; phylum Chordata; class Lepidosauria; order Squamata; family Lacertidae; genus Podarcis; species Podarcis liolepis. The sequence continues at coordinate 72,573,816 of NC_139561.1, read as the reverse complement.
AGCTGTAGGATGTGTAACACAAGAAGGGTCCGCCGTGTGGGCAGTGCTTCCATCAAGTCTGGGGGGTCACTCCAGTACCAGGCGCAGCTGAAGAACTGCGTTGCCAGCGACGACAAGGCCAACAGCCCCAGCACCAGCCCACCCCAGTGGTAGTCCCCGGCCTTCAAGTAGCTGGCGGCCACCCACGCGTCAGCGCCCAGGTCCACCAGAAATGCAGCCGTGCCCATCAAGGCAAAGGCTAGGTCCCAATAACGGTACCGAGGCGGCCAAGGTGCGTTGCAGCTGGGACCACAGCCAGACCATGCCATGGTTTGGGGGCCAACCGGTCCAAAGTGGGTCTGCGGTCCCTAGTGCCAACTCCGAAGGGGGCAGTCTGCAACCTCGCTGCTGCTAGTCACTTAGAAAAGGGACAAAGGTCCCCCACCTCAATTGCATCAAAATTTTTCCTAAAATCAAGTGAGAGCAACTTAACTAAGGCTTGCCCTAATGTCTCCTTCTTTCACGTGGGTGGTCTCCCTCCCAGTCGTCTTTTGGGGGAGGTATAGGGTCCAGGAAAGGGGTCTTTCCAGGGACAACAACCCCCCCCCCTTTAAGAAAAATCCCCTACAACTTCCAGGAAATCCTTCCTTCCAGGACTCTTCCGAGGGCGTCTCTCTGAGCCGCTATGTCCGGCTTGCTCCGCCTCCTCCGACGGCTTCCCCGCGGCTAGCTGACCCTACATGCTCCCCAGTTCTCCTCCTCCGCAGTCCTGGATCGCTTAGGATCCTTCCTTCCTCGACGACGGTAGGTCGCCGGCCGATCGCCATGGCACCGTCAGCCCGCCTTTCTCCTCCTCCTCCTCCTCTTTTCGTCTCTTCCCGCGCTCCAGGCCTACCAGAAACTTTTGCAGACGGAGCGGGCTGCTGCCTCCACCTCCTACCGGCTCCCAAGCCCTCCTTGGGCCGGGCCGAGCCGAGCCTCTTTGGGCGGAGAGGCGGCATAGCAAGCGGGACGGAGCACGCCCATCACCCGCCCAGCAAGAGGGCAGGCCTTCTTCTCTCTCCAGGGCCCCACTCGCCGTCTAGTCTGGAACAGACGTGGTTGTTTTGCTGGTTCTTGTGCAACTGGCCTCGGGGAAATCACACACCAGGCTAAAAAAGGATAAGTCATGGCTCCGTTAGCTGAGATTCCGTTATGTGAAGCATTCATGCCCATATCTTCATTTTTATTGCATTTTATTTTTTAGAGGTTGTAGAAAGATTATTGCTACAACCTCTAAAAAATAAAATGCAATAAAAATCAAGTTGGTTGTACTTGGAACGAAACGTCAATGGTCCCCCCCCCTTATTTTTTTAAGTGTATATTTTGATTTAACGGAGGGTAGTGTACATGGAAACTCAAAGAATCGTAGAGTTGGAAGGGACCACACATTTGAAACCTGGGTCTCTGGGGTCCTAATCCCGAAAGTTTAATTGCTACACCGCTCTGTAGGAAAAGCCCTTCCTTAGTCTTGTCTGGTTTGGCAGAAGGCAAAAGCCTATGTGGTAAGATGTCGCAATACATACCCTTTGACATGGACTTTAAACATGCAGTCTCTGTGACGAGAAAAAAAACAAGGTTTGGGTTTTAAAATGTATAAGTGGGACCTGCAACAAAATATTGCAGTGTATTCTCGCCTTGCAGGAGTGTTTCACTCTCTTGCTCGCTCACTCGCGCTCTCTCTAATTTTATTTAATTTATGCCCCATCCATGTGGTTCCAGGCCTATTTGCCAGCAAGCCATTGTCCTCCAACATAGTACATTCCATCCGTCCCTTCTGACACAACATTCCATGGTTACTGAGAATACTCCATCCTCATTTTACTCAAGTTTGCTTCTTTTTTTAAAAAAATGTCCTTCTATTAACCTCAGAATTCACCCAAGCATTTGGGTACCTCCCTCTTGTTCCTTCATGGTTCCGTTTTGGTTCCATTTGTGTTTGCACTTACCAACTACTTTTGTTATTAGAGAAAGTAATGCATCAATTTTTTAAAAAAATATTCTGTGGCACTTTCCCCTTTACATTGTATGCCACACCCTTCTATCTCATGTTTATATTCACCCTCAAAAAGTAGACAGCACATGGGTAAATTAAAAGCAGAAAGTAACACCAAAAAGGTATTCATCCTGTATTCAAACTGTTCCAATCACTCTTGATACATTCCCCAGAAACAAGGCCACCGCTTGTTCTTGTTTGTATTTGTTTTCTTAGTTTCGATTACCAGACAAATATTAATTTTCATATATATTACAGACATTGCTAAAAAGAATAATTTAGCTTTTGGAGATGTGCATTTTAGTTTCTTACACTCTCTTGTTCCTTGTGTTCCCGACTACTCCCGGGTTAGTTACATACACACCATTAGAACATAATAAGAGTTTTTGGTTCACGTCAAAGGCCCATCTAGTCTAGCATACTGGTCTTAACAGTCACCAATTCAAAGCGCATTCCTTCCAGGAATCATGAGAACCATAGTTCACTATAATCCCCAGCACCCTTAGCAGACTACAATTCCCAGAATTCTTTGGGGGAAGTTGTGTGCTTTAAATTTTCTTTAAATGTATGGTGCATAGCTGTCAAGTGTCCCTTATTTGAAGGGACAGTCCCTTATTCCAGGCCATGTCCCGCTGCTGTCCCTTATTGATGGATGTCCCTTAAATGATGTCCCTTAAATTTCAAAAGAAGCAGCTCCTCTCCCTCCCTCCCTGCCGGCCAGGGAGGAGGAAGGCTCCAGCTGTGTTGCTTGGCTGTGTTGCTCACCCAATAAGAAGTCTAAGAACGACTGGGGGGTGGAGCTTGCATGCCTTGTGTGTGGCTAGTTAATGCAAGCTGAGGGGTTTTTTGAATGCTGGATGCCATTTTGTTGCACTGCAAAGTTTGCAGTGCAAAGGCAGGCCGGGGAGCCATCTTAAGTTGAGGCTGCATAGGCCTTGTGGTGCATGTGATTCAGATTCTATTCAGTTGAACCTCTGGTTACAAAGTTGGTTGGACAGTGTTCTCGAAGCTACCCAGCATGTGTTTGACCAGACTGCAGGAGGACAGGAAGACTGGAGTGCCTGGAACAGGTGAGGCTGCAGGTCCCTTATTTTGGCTGCTGGTCCCTTATTTTCAAGGCTGCTGGTCCCTTATTTTCAAATCTGTAAGTTGACAGCTATGGTATGGTGCAAATACAGCCTTAAAGCCTGGAGGTTCCTCCTCTTGGTGTTCTGCTGATTGCCAGGGCTTCAAAGCACCACAAAAACAGGTCACCTGGAATCATAACGCCAGGTGATTTATGGGCAGCTCCACCCATATGCCAAACCTGGCCTGGGCAGGCCTGGCCCACCAGGCAGATGTAGTTCCCCACCCCTGTTGCATAGGCAGTGGTGCAATTAGGTTATTTTAGACTTTGGACTTAATGGCGTTATGGGCCTGCTAGGAGAGGATATCTTGTTATCCAGGAAAAACAAATAAATAGGGAGCAGATGAATAGTTGTGCACAGCAGAATTTCAAGGCCAGAGGAATTAAAAGTATTCAGAAACTTCAAATGATAGTTCAGGACAGAGCAGCTCAAATTTTCTTAGGAGCTTTAGGACATATATTTGGTTATCATCTTGGGCTTAATGCACATAGCTTCCCAAATCCTGGGAACCATAGTATACTCCCCACAGGGTAAACAGGTGTCCCACATAAGTTTTTAAGAATGTAAGAACCCTGCTAATCCAGCAGATTTGGCCAGCTAAATGCCTGTGGGAAGCCTGAGTGCAACAGCAACTCTTCTCACTTGTGTTTTCCAGCAGCTGGCATTCAGAGGTGTATTGCGCCAAACTGTGGAGGTAGAACATAGCCCTTCTGGCTAGTAGATACTGATGGCCTTATCACCCACGAGTTCATCTAATCTTTCTTAAGTCATCCACATTAGTGGCCATCACTACATCTTCTGGGAGCGAATCCCAGTGTTTAACTATGTGTTGTGTGAAGAAGTTATTTCTGTTCTCTTCCAACACTCAGCATCACTGGATGTCCCCCCCTCTCCCCCCCCCCACTATGCATAGTTTTATACACCTCTTGTCATGTCACCTCTTAATTTCTCTTCTCTCTAAACCAAAAAGCCCCCAATGCTGTAACCGTTCATCATAGGAGTTGTTCCATTCCCGTGATCATTTCACTTCCTCTTTTCTGAACTTTCCCCAGGCAGCATTCCAAGCAGCAGTCGCACCACAAGACTTGCATGACGACAGTATAATATTGGCAATTTTATTTCCTAATGACCCCTTGCGTGGAATTCACTCCCCCACCCCCAGCTGCCGCACACTGGGTCAACGACGTCTTCATTGAGCTATCCGCTATGACCCAAGCACTCGTTCCTGGTCATTCAGTGCTATTTCAGAGCACAAAAGCATACATGTGAAATTAGACATTTTTGCCCCACTGTGCATAATTTTACACTTGGTTTACATTGAATTCCATTTGCCATTTCACTGCCCATTCCCCCGGTTGGAGAAATCCTTTGGAAACTCCTTGCGAGAGCTTTGTTTCTTATTCTGCTAAAATGATCTTGCCTGATGCTGGAATGATGTTGTCATAATCCTGTCCAATAGCCCATGGAAGGAGGTGAGCTACAATAGTCAGCCATTTGTATGCATACTTTCAATCCTAGGTGTGCCAAAACAAATAAAACCCAAACCCTGAGAAAGGTGATCTCCTTAGGATGCTGAGGCCTGTGGCAGTGGTCGCATCCTGTGCTTTTTCTGTGTAGAAGCCGGGTGCCCATGCTCATATCATGCTTCATTCGAGGTTCTCAAAGGCCTAGAGTAACAAGCCCCATCACGCAGCAGAAGAAAAGTAGACACAACTCTGGGACTGAAGGCACTGCTGCGTCACTTCTGGCTTGAATACACTGGTGGTATTTTGCAAAATCGACCTCCCTGATGGCACAGATGTGGTCGGTCTGGCAGGCGTCATCACAGTCTGAAAGGTCATATTGAACTGAATTATACCGGTAGTATTTCTGTAGGTAGCTTTGGTCTTTTTCAAGCTTCTCCACCAGCAGCTGCATGGAGTGGGCGGAACCATCTGGGATCTGGAAAGCTTCTGTCAGGCTGTACTCTTTCTCCCATTTAGGGGCCCCCATGTTAGCATGTGTGAGGTTTAAATAATAAGTTACCATATCCTGAAATGGAAGAGAAGACATTGGGTCAAAGGTGGGTATTTGGTTAAACTTATTTTGACCGACTAAATGATGAACTCTTTAAAACACAAGAACGTACACAATCGGCAGGCATTGTTTTAGAAAAGGTATTCCCTGCCCCAGACTCATGGAAACATTTGGAAGGGCTTACTGGACTAGGGGCTAACGTTAGCCTTGCAAAAAAAAAAATCAACCACCACAAAAAAACACCCTTATATTATCAGTATTTATCCTAAGCTGCTTTGTTTGTTCTTTGTGCTAAAAGAAAAGAAGAAGCTGGTTGCCATTATTGTTTTAAAAGTTTTTACAGTGGTACCTCAGGTTACAAACGCTTCAGGTTACAGACTCTGCTAACCCATAAACAGTACCTCGGGTTAAGAACCTTACCTCAGGATGAGAACAGAAATCACGCAGTGGCAGCAGGAGGCCCCATTAGCTAAAGTGGTACCTCAGGTTAAGAACAGTTTCAGGTTAAGAACAGACCTCCGGAACGAATTAAGTTCTTAACCAGAGGTAAAGGTAAAGGGACCCCTGACCATTAGGTCCAGTCATGACCAACTCTGGGGTTGTGGCGCTCATCTCACTTTATTGGCCGAGGGAGCTTCCGGGTCATGTGGCCAGAATGTGGTACAGCTTCCGGGTCATGTGGCCAGCATGACTAAGCTGCTTCTGGTGAACCAGAGCAGCGCACGGAAACATCATTTACCTTCCCGCCGGAGCGGTACCTATTGATCTACGTGCACTTTGACATGCTTTCGAACTGCTGGGTTGGCAGGAGCAGCTGTACAATAAAATACAATAAAAAAATCTCCCTGTCTCTATCTCACTCAACAAACATATACATGCCAATGACCTTTTTCTAAGATGGTGTCTGCTGCAACATGCAGGTGCATTAAAACCCCCCACAAGTAATTAAAAATAATGGCTGAAGTATTTTAATGCAAGAAACAAGGTAATTAAAAGCCCACATTAGCAGGACTGTGCCAGCTGCTGCTGTCTTCATGGCATCTACTGCCTTGCTGGCACTATGTAGTGCAATCCAGGGCAAAAGATAGTCACAGCCAATCTCTGCAGAAGGCTGATCCACTTCTCTGGTTTTTACTGGGCAGGATTAATAACTCTGCCAGAATGCTCTCCCTCCATGGCCTCATTGTCAGGTCACCCTTGACATGAGCACTTGCTTTACTAGAGACAATTGCAAGCAAATGACGGTGCTCCCTACCTTCACCAGCAGGGTGTCACGGTCATATGTGAAGACCCGAATGCCAGGGTTGTTGGCCCCATTGTGCACGCCTGGTAAGGTTGTCTTCCATGGTGTTACTCCTGGAGCTAAAAACATGACGCTGGTGGGTGAACCTGGAAGAAAAGGCAATATTAAACTTATATTAGACTGCTTCCCAACAACTGGGTATTTGGGGTGGAACAGGCATGTTCTGGTCACTCTTTTAATGAGGTATCAGCAGGATATAGTGATTGAAACATCCTCCTCCTGTGTATTCCCTGCTCAGAGCTCCAACTTCATTTTATTTTATTACACAATGGAAGAACTGCAACCATTTCTTCCGAGTGTAGACAACCCCATTGTACAGCTGTTTCAGCCTATAGGTAAAGGGGTAAAGGGGACCCCTGACCATTAGGTCCAGTCGTGGCCGACTCTTGGGTTGCGGCGCTCATCTCGCTTTATTGGCCGAGGGAGCCGGCGTTTGTCCGCAGACAGCTTCTGGGTCATGTGGCCAGCATGACGAAGCCGCTTCTGGCAAACCAGAGCAGCGCATGGAAACGCCGTTTACCTTCCCGCTGGAGCGATACCTATTTATCTACTTGCACTTTGACGTGCTTTCGAACTGCTAGGTGGGCAGGAGCAGGGACCGAGCAACGGGAGCTCACTCCGTCGCAGGGATTCGAACCGCCGACCTTCTAATCGGCAAGTCCTAGGCTCTGTGGTTTAACCCACAGCGCCACCTGCGTCCCTTTTCAGCGTCCCGTTTCAGCCTATGCAGGGGGTTAATTGCCTGTATTTTGGTACCTCGGGTTACAGACGCTTCAGGTTACAGACTAACCCAGAAATAATACCTTGGGTTAGGAACTCTGCTTCAGGATGAGAACAGCGGGAGGCCCCATTAGCTAAAGTAGTACCTCAGGTTAAGAACAGTCTCAGCTTAAGAACAGACCTCCAGAACGAATTAAGTTCTTAACCAGAGGTACCACTAGATAGTGCTGTAGGCATTTCCTTCTTTATGGCCCACAACTCCTCTTTCCAAAACAACTCTATCACCTTAACCATTGCATTCTCAACTAATACTGTCTTATATTCATTCTGCCCATCCTGCCATGTGGGGCAATCATACTTGAGACTGCAGCAAGGCAAAGTATTTAACCCTTTTCAGTCCCAAAGAAAATGGGCCCTCTCCAGCATTTGGGGCTGGAGTGCCCAGTTCGTTACAGATTTTTTTTTTTTTTTGGTTTACAGACATCTGGAAGCAGAGTCGCTATTTCACTTCCAGCTTAAAACACAATAGCAATGTCCACGGAATGGCATTAAATTATTATTATCATTTGTACTTTTAAATTGCTGGTTTTAATTATATTTTGAATTTTTAAAAACTTGCTTTTAACTTTGGCTGTTACTCATTATTCTGATGTATATGTTATCATTCTTTTGTAAACTGCTTCGAGGTTTCATTTGCAGTTAAGCGGTATACAAATAAAATAAATGAAAAAAGCAGCCTTTCACCAAACCATGCTGGACCTTTGATGCCAACCCATCCTGGTTCTATTGAAAAGCAGCGTAAGAACAACCTGACAGCCTACAGTGGATTTCTGAACTTGTAGGCATAGGAAGCTGCTGTATACAGAGTCAGACCATTGGTCTATCTAGCTCAGTATTGCCGACATCGGCTGGTAGTGGCCCACCAAGGTTTCATATAGGAGTCTCTCAAAGTCCTATATGGAGCATAGCTGTCAACTTACAGATTTGAAAATAAGGGACCAGCAGCCTCGAAAATAAAGGATCAGCAGCCAAAATAAGGGATTTTAGTTAACCAGCAGCCAAACGAAGTCTCAAAAGGTGGTTCCCACAGCACAGCAACCCGGCAAAGGGGATGCAGCAAGGAAAACCACCGTCACCTCTCCCCTGGGAAGCGCTGAGCAAAGGCAAGTCCCCAGGCAACGTGACCGATTTGATCAGCACAAAGCATGCAAGCTCCACCCCCCAGTTGTCCTTAGACTCCTTATTGGGTGAGCAACACAGCCAAGCAACACAGTTGGAGCTTCCCTCCTCCCTGGCTGGCAGGGAGGGAGGGAGAGGAGCTGCTTCCTTTGAAACCCAGGAAATTTAAGGGACATCATCAATAAGGGACAGCAGCGGGACATGGCACTGGGATAAGGGACTTTCCCGCCAAATAAGGGACGGTTGACAGCTATGATATGGAGGTGCTGAGGATTGAACATGGGACCCTCTGCAGGCAAGCCAGATGTTCTACCACTGAGCTATGGCATCAGGGGGAATGTACCTGTGTTACTGTAAAACATCCTAAAGCTATCAGTGTGATGATGCCCAAAGAACTGTGCCACGATCACTTCATGATGCTTCTGAATTATTTCGGTATATCTCTGGTTAAAGTGTTCTCGGAACCAAGGCTTGCCCTGTTTCTTCTCAAAGAAGCCAGGAGGGACGTGCCCAATAATATAGACCTGTAAAGAGAAGGAGGAAAACATGCTAAGGTCCAAGTGGACAGAGCAGTAGGACCTGCTTGGCAATACGTTCCTGTACAGCCCAAACGCCCACCAGGTTGTTGTTGTTATTTAGTCGTGTCCGACTCTTCATGACCCCATGGACCAGAGCACGCCAGGCACTCCTGTCTTCCACTGCCTCCCGCAGCTTGGTCAAACTCATGTTCATAGCTTCGAGAACACTGTCCAACCATCTCATCCTCTGTCGCACCCTTCTCCTTGTGCCCTCTATCTTTCCCAACATCAGGGTCTTTTCCAGGGAGACTTCTCTTCTCATGAGGTGGCCAAAGTATTGCAGCCTCAGCTTCACGATCTGTCCTTCCAGTGAGCACTCAGGGCTGATTTCCTTCAGAATGGATAGGTTTGATCTTCTTGCAGTCCATGGGACTCTCAAGAGTCTCCTCCAGCACCAGAACTCAAAAGCATCAATTCTTCAGCGATCAGCCTTCTTTATGCTCCAGCTCTCACTTCCGTACATCACTAGCTCACCAGGTAGCCATAGGTTAATAAATAAGCTCCCAGCCTCAGTGCCTCATATGTGCAATGGGAATTATAGTGATCCCCCGCATTTATTTTCAAATGCTGAAAACTAGAGATGACATTTTAATCATATGGGTTTATTGATTATATGAGCATATGTTTGCATAATGGTAAAAGCCATATGTCTGATGCAAGAAGCAGGCTTTCTTTGCTTTTAGGGTAACAGGCTTAACCATAGAAGAAGCTTTCCTTCCTCTGTAGGAGAGGAGTTAGAATGTCTCTTTTAAGATGCTGCCTGCTAACTACAGTGTTAATAAACATTACAATAAAAAATACATATTTTTCAAGATATACAAACACACACATATATACACACACTACATAGTAGAAATCTCTACTATGAAAGCGATGACAAACCTAGACAGCATCTTAAAAAGCAGAGACATCACCTTGCCAACAAAGGTCCGTATAGTTAAAGCTATGGTTTTCCCAGTAGTGATGTATGGAAGTGAGAGCTGGACCATAAAGAAGGCTGATCGCCGAAGAATGGATGCTTTTGAATTATGGTGCTGGAGGAGACTCTTGAGAGTCCCATGGACTGCAAGAAGATCAAACCTCTCCATTCTGAAGGAAATCAGCCCTGAGTGCTCA